>NW_015634251.1:468994-469894 GCF_001515625.1 Sinocyclocheilus rhinocerous
CTAAACAATTACTTTTGTTCCTATACTTCTATTTCTGTATATAGTACATTATTTGCATTATATGCATTTGTGATCGGAGAATAGACAAACAACAAGCACTACTCTACACTGCTCAAAACTCGCGTTTCTTGAAAACGCATAATATGACCCCTTTAAAGGCGATTTTCTCAATATTTTGATTTTTTTTGGCACCCTCAGATTCCAGATTTTCAAATAGTTGTATCTCAGCCAAATATTGTCATATCCTAACAAACCATACATAAATGGAACCCTTATTTATTCAGCTTTCAGATGATGTATACATTTCAATTTCACAAAATTGACTCTTATGACCGGTTTTGTGGTCCAGGGTCACATTTATCTTTTAATAAAGCACAGAGAAAAATGTACAGGCTTGTTCCTGCATGTAGCCATTTACAGCATATGTACTGAGGCATGTAGCTAACAGAAACAAATGAGATGCCTACATTATAAGATGAGCTATTGAGAGTAGGCATGGTCCGATTACCGGTTTCAAGGTATACCGCGATTTGAAAATGTCACGGTTTCAAAACCTCTAATATTTTCCGTTATACCGTTCCTGCAGTATGCGCTGTTTTTCATGTCTCCTCAAAGACTGAAAGTGTAGGAATCCCTTCAGGTTGAGTGCAGTGTAGAGAGTAACACGCCCCTCCCCCTCCTGTTGGTGCAAGCGAGCGGTCAGTCACGTGTGTGTATGACAGCCGAAGGAGCCTCCTCTGGAACTTACGTGATCGGCAACCGGCTGTTTATTGTTTTATTGCAGCCGATCTCTGTTCTGGACTTGCACAAACTGCGTTGCAATGCATATCATTTTTCAAATGTCATTTATGTGAAAATATGAAGTCTGTAAACGCCCGTGATCTGCCTGCTACAGTATTT
>NW_015634251.1:472705-482788 GCF_001515625.1 Sinocyclocheilus rhinocerous
AGTCAGAACATTCTGTTTTTGCTTCAAATTGGGTTATTATTAAATCAAATTATGTATATGAAATTATATAAATAAATTATATGAAATTATATGTATATGAATTATATAACTAAAATTAAATAACTGTTTGAAAAAAGATGTCAGTCTTTATTTTTCTTCTTTTTAGGGCAGCAGTAGGCTCTAGCAGCAAATCAACCATCCACATCAAAAGCTGCAGGACAGCCCACATTTCAGAAACAAATCAAAGAAAAAATAAACAAATACTACTGTTCTAAATATTTTTTTATCTAAAAATAATTTTTATAAATGCATAAATATAAATCAACGTTGTTCAAGAACCAGAAGAATGTAGATCCAACATGTCCTACTTGGGTAAATCCTGTTAAGCCTCTCAATCTCACAACTGATTTGTTTTCAACATACTGCACTGTATAACCATCTCCTTGAATCATTTGTGCTGGAGGACTCGGGGTTCATCAGCTGCTCCTGTAGCAAAGCTTCCTAGGCTAATTGCTTCTGATAGTGTCACGGGTCTGGATTTAAAAGCTGCCAGCTCCCATTTCTCAGCTGGTTTTACACTATGAAGAGAGCTGCCCTGAGCCTCAAGAATCAGGTTTCACTACTGCTGCAGGCTGCAAGTCGAGCCTAGCGTGTGGAAACAAAAGGACAATGGGATACGGGGAGATCTGATCCCAATGCTAGCAAAGCTTACAATCAAAGAGCCATTAAATCCTCGAGACTGCAGGATAGTTCGACATTACGTACTACAATACGGCATGTGCATATAAACGTGATGCATCTAAATATTTAAAAATTCTAATATACAGTCTAATGTGAGCGATGTTTACAATAAAAATGAATTCGGTTCAGAACACAATTACGTTCCTTAACACCACATTTCACAAACGCTCCTCCATGAGGTTTTCATCGGGAGACTGAAATCTCCTTCCTGTGCATGCATGGAGCAGGCGGTTACATAACAGACAGTGTGTGCTGCATGAGAGGGAGGCAGAGGAATGAGACGGAGGGAGAGAGCAAGAGAGGGAGGCAGGGAAACGCTTCAACACATGCACACATTAACACACAAACGAGTCTGTGCATTATTTAGTGAAGTCCAGTGTGGCAGACACGGCTAAAGTCTCACCACTGCATTTAGCGCTGAGCCAAACAGGAACGCAGATCTGAGCCTGCTGGGCTCCATTACGACTCAGACAGAAAAGATGACCTCATCTTCCACCCGTAGGCTACATCTCATAACAACAACTCACTCCTGAAAATCTGTTTGAGGAATAGCTTGCATCTGATATTGCTTATTTTTAACATAAAAAACAAGCTACTGTTTTATGACTGGTAACATATCAAGAAACTGTGCATTCATTAAAAAGTCTTAGAGCACAAAATGCTGCACTTTTATTATATTCACAGCATTTTTCACCACATACTAACTGCACAGTATTTTAAATGAAAGGTTGAAAAATTTGCGATTATAAAATGTTGTGGTATTTGGTTTTTACTCCACAAGACTGTGTAGAACCTTTAGCACGTTTTTGTGAATGATCCAAAAGAGCGTCTTGAGCTTCAGTGGAGGTTTAGAGTTAAAAAAAATCATATTCATGTTACATCATGACAATTACTACTTGTTTTAAATTTCAAACACCTAAAACGTTTCCAGGTTTAAATTTTGAGCTCCAGATTTTTAATGTGGTCTCATACTTTTGGCTTGGAGGCTTCACTCATAAATGATAAAAGCCAGTTCTTGGAAATCAAAATAGTCAGAGGTCGGCATACAGTTCAGAAATACTAGTAAACACACAGCATGATGTTATAATATTAGGCAAAATGCAATAGATTAACCATTAATTGTGAGCTCTGTCTGGACCCAGCAAATTCTGTCCATAACATGGATCTACACTAATGTTTAAACATTTAAATACTTTTGCTGAATAAAACAATTATTTTAAGTGACAGTAAAAACATTTTTAATGTTACATAATATTTTAAACATTTGAAGTTTCTATTCAACAACAAAAAAAATCCTGAAAAAGGGTATTAAGGCACAACTGTTTTTTAACAATGAAAATGTTTTTTTGAGTACTAAATCAGCATATTAAACAGGATCATGTGACACTGAAACCTGGAGTAATTGCTGCTTAAAATTCAGCTTTGCCATCACAGCAATAAATTACATTTTAAATTATATTAAAACACAATTAATTAAAACAAAACAGAATTATAACAGAATTTGTTTTAAATTGTAATCAAATTTCAAAATATTACAGTTTTACTGTATTTTTGATCAAATAAATGCAGTTTTGGTCAGCATAATGGACTTCTTTTACAATGAAATCGCTTTAAAAAATCTTACCGAACCCAAACTTTTGAAGGGGAGTCTACATTTTGGTTAGATGTGGAATATATTTTAGAGAAGTAGTTCTCGCTTTTGTTCTCATATTTTTTCTATCTTCACATACACATAGCAACACTAAAGACTACCAAATACTGATTTCACCAAATGGACTGGAGCGTTTCTTTTGGCGGTTCATTTCTAAAGGATTATTACTGGAACAATTAAAACAAGTCTGTCAGATGGAACTGTAAAGCTTCAGCAGACCACTGCAGACCTCCTCTACAAACCTTTTTTAAGCATCATCTCACACACAATCTACAACATACATAAGCCACAAACAAATTCTTCTGCACTATAGTGGATTACTGAAGGATGTTATTCACATTGTCATGTTTACCAAGTAAATCCAACAGCTGCATGTCACCACCAGAGGTTTCACATATAAGAGAATAACAATAAATGACCTGGAAAAGTTGGGGAAAAACACAATTTTCTCCACTTCTATAACGATCCATAGTGCACTGCTTAGAAGATAACGTGTGAAGGCCAGCTTTTCAGGACTTATGAATAGACATGACACACTCACTTTCTTATTCATGTAGAAGTGATCGAGATCCTCCAATGGTGTTGCCACCATTCCAGGAGGGATGTCCCCATAGATGAAGGGCAGACTCTTGCCCACCTCCAGGTCACCGTTAGGCTTGGGCTTGTTCTCGTCGTCATCGTCGCGGTAGCTGCTGTCTGGTTTAGGTGGCGGCTTGGCTTTCTCCTCAGCAATGCGCTTCTCGATTTCACACAGAGATTCCCTGGTAAAGTATTTGAAGCTGTCAGGTCCTGGCGGTGCAAGAAGGGGTGCAGCCATGTTTTCATCCTGCAGCAACTTCTTCTCCTGTTATGTACCCTACACGGCAGCCAGTTCTATATCGGAAAGAGAAAAGGACATTATTGGACAACTGGGCTCAGAATCATACAGTAGTCTTGTCCACACTGCAACTTGTTCTGGCCCATAAACGCATACTTGTAAAGCAAACATGGGTGCACTCTTACTGCCAAAAGTCAGCCAATGAGATTAGAGCTTACCAGATCAAGAAAGTCTTTTCTAATTTCGCATTCAAAATGTTAATTCCGTATCAGTTCATGCATTCCCTGGGAATCAAACTCATGACCTTGGTGTTGTGATAGTGTGCTGTCTGAGCTCATATCAATATAATATTAAATTCCTGTACTACACATTCATCTGCATGTAGCATAATATATCTGCAAGATATAATAAAGTATTATATTATAATAAAAAAAATGTTCTGGGTCCAAGCTAAGTGTTAATTTTGTTAACGAAGACTATGACGAAAAATGTTCGTTGACGAGCTTTTTTCCCATGACGAGACGAAGACGAGATGACAATAAGGTCAATAAACGATAACTAAGACTATATCAACAAACAATTTCGTCGACGAAATAAGAGGAGACTAAAATGTATTAAAAAAAAGATAAAAACTTTACCAAAAACCTCTTTTTATTTTCGTCCAAAAAAGGAGACAAAATGTTATTGCAGACTGCTCTACACGCCTCTACTACGTGAGCTTTCATGAGTGCGGTTGCCAGATATCAAGAGGCACTCTTACTGCCAAAAGTCAGCCAATGAGATTAGAGTTTACCAGATCAAGAAAGTCTTTTCTAATTTCGCATTCAAAATGTTAATTCCGTATCAGTTCATGCATTCCCTGGGAATCAAACTCATGACCTTGGTGTTGTGATAGTGTGCTGTCTGAGCTCATATCAATATTATATTAAATTCCTGTACTACACATTCATCTGCATGTAGCATAATATATCTGCAAGATATAATAAAGTATTATATTATAATAAAAAAAATGTTCTGGGTCCAAGCTAAGTGTTAATTTTGTTAACGAAGACTATGACGAAAAATGTTCGTTGACGAGCTTTTTTCCCATGACGAGACGAAGACGAGATGACAATAAGGTCAATAAACGATAACTAAGACTATATCAACAAACAATTTCGTCGACGAAATAAGAGGAGACTAAAATGTATTAAAAAAAAGATAAAAACTTTACCAAAAACCTCTTTTTATTTTCGTCAAAAAGGAGACAAAATGTTATTGCACACTACTCTACACGCCTCTACTACGCGAGCTTTCATGAGTGCGGTTGCCAGATATCAAGAGCTTCGCTGTTACAAGCATACATTTTCTGCCCGGTGTTTTGCTTATTTTAAGCAATCTGGCAAACATCCGTACGCGCTCGCTTCAAGCGCCGCTGTACCGACGAAACATGCTACCTATCAGGTTGTGCTACCAAAAATATATTTGCATTGTTTTAAGGGTAAGTTTAGGGTAAGGGTAGGTGTGGACGGGTAGGTTTAGGGTAGGGGTAGGTATGGACAATAAAAAAAGCCTCAAAACACATAAATAAGATGCTTGTAGCACAATATGATAGGTAGCATTTTTCGCTATCGATTTGTGCTACCCATCTTTTTAATAGGAGGTAGCACAATCTGAGCGGGTAGCACAGATCGTCAGAACACCGCCGCCGATGACCTGAAAAGAACGACAAACAAGCTGGAGTTTAGCGATCTAAATGAAAGTGTCATTCAGCCGGTCTGTGTTCTGTCAAGAGATCTCGACTGTATTGTTTGCGATTGTGGTTGCTGAATGAATGCACTTACTCAACCGCTGTTGTTTTAATAGAGAAATAGGCTATTGCCATTTGGAATTAGTGGAATTACACTGTTATAATATTTTTCGTTTGTTTTAGCAGTTTTCATAGTGTAGACAGAGAGATTGCATTGCAGTATTTGGTATTAATTTATATAATAAAAAGCCTATAATAAAGCAGTACACTAGATGAGGTAAAATACACCATATGAGTCCACATTCTATTGATTTGTGCATACTGGAGAAAGTGCAATACCTGAAATGCAAAAGTAAATTTCTCAAATGACAACAATCATTAAGATTATACTTTTGAGCAAACATAATTTTGATCAGTTAAACCATTATACAGCATGACGAAATTTGACTAAAACCCAGTGATGTAATGTAACGAAGTAATAATACTTTGTTACAGTACTTAAGTATTTTTTGGGAGTATCTGTTACTTGAGTTTTAATATTTCAGCCAACTTTTACTTTTACTCCACTACATTTCCTAATTAAAATGTATACTTTTACTCCGATACATTTCCCCGAAGAATATTCGTTACTTACTACAAAACAGTCAGAAGTCAGAAGAACATGGACTGCAGGAAAGCAGGTTTGACGAATCAGTGGTCTGGTGTCTGCTAGTTAGACTCTTAAAAAACACCATTGCTCATGTGCAAACAAGTGCACGCACAACCGCGGATGATTCATTTTTTTCACTCAAGTCAAGTCTGGGGTGTGCGATATACAGTATATCTTCTGCGATAATATGGTAAGTGTTGTTGTAAGGATGTTCGATCTGACATTATCAAGTATATCACCAAATCACACACAGAGAGTGCACGCACGTGATTTATTATTCTATTAAAACTCAAAATTCAAGGCAGTCTAAATTGTAGATGGCAAAATGCTTCTGTATACTTTTTATATTTATATAATTTAATATAGTTAACAATATATCACACGAGTACAGTTTTTCTGCAGATATCAGCATAACAAATTAATAATAATTTTATACAAGTTCAATAAAGTTAGCAATAAGTGACTTACATTTTAGACGCAACGCAATATTGCCTGTTTTTGCTCAATTTTGCCAATGAAAATAGTTCCAAACAAAGATCACAGCACTGTTTTGCGTCTTTGAGCAATGGTGTTTACTTGAATGAATTGAATGAATCAGCTTTTTGAACGAATCGGTTGAATAAATGATTCAGTGATTCACTCATTAACATACAGTGACACATTGCTGCCACACACATATTATTTTTTCCACTCAATTATGTCGTAATAACGAGATGTTATGTCGTTAAAACGACATCTTTTCTCGTAATAACGAGATGTTTTCTCGTTAAAACAACATCTTTTCTCGTAATAACGAGATGTTTTCTTGTTAAAAACAACATCTTTTCTCGTTATAACGAGACGTTATGTGGTAAAAACAATATAATTATCTCATTAAAACTATAATTATCTCGTTAAAACAACATCTTTTCTGGTTAAAACGACATTTTTTTCTCGTAATAACGACATATGTCATAAAAACGATATGTTTTCCCGTTATTATAGATATATGGTAGGCTATATGGGAGCGAGCTAAGCGACTGTTTAGGCTATGATCAGATCAAAACAGTTATTTTTGAATAATCGACTCTGGGCTTAATATTTCTTTATTTGAATGACTGAAGTTTGATTTACCAACAAATCGAAATACGAACAAAAAGAAATAAAGAGATTTTCTAATAGGCTAATACGTATTTTTTGTTAGTGGGTTAAAAAATGAGCTTGCTATTTGTGCGTGGGCGGCCCTAAAAACGCCACTTTTCTCTCAGCCTGTCTTTACTGCCTATCCCATCACACAGAATAAGAGTTCATCTCATGTACCGCTCTGCAAATTAGTCACAATAACGTTTCTTCAAACTATCTGGCTGTTGTATAGGCTATATTTCTTGTAAATATACATCTCATATAAAGCACAACACTGCTCTTCTCAGTTCGGCGGCACCGGCGCGATCCCTTAGGCTACATTGTGATAACGGAGGAAAGAAATGTCTGCTTTATTTTCTATACTTCCACAATAACAACAAAACGTTACAAATTGCTTTTGTAAAATAACAGGTTATGTCTAAAGGTCTACTTAAATAAAACAATCGAAAACAAATTTGTGTTTATTTAATTCGTATAGCCTAAACCCAACAAGAGGTACTGTACAGTCTTTCCCCAATCGAAAACAAATTTGTGTTTATTTATTTCATCGAGCCTAAACCCAACAAGAGGTACTGTACAGTCTTTCCCGTCTGAGCTCATCTGTATACCCAGAAGAAGAACGCGATGCGCGGCTTGATTCAGCTAAAGGTATAATTTAATAATATATAATCACTAATACATAATTAATATATAATCAGACTAAAGTATCAAAGCTGCCCACGCATGTGAAACAAATATTAAAGCACAAGCTAATTTGTTTACCCACGATAGGCCTAAGAAAAATCTAGCTTAATTTTCGTTTGCCTGTTTTAAACCAGAACGAAATAATAATAATTATTATTATTATTAGGCTATTATTAGGCTATTATTATTATTATTATCCTATTAGAAATCGCTCACATATAGCCTACCATATATCTATATTAACAGGAAAACATATCGTTTTTATGACATAATATGTCGTTATTACGAGAAAAATATGTCGTTTTAACGAGAAAAGATGTCGTTTAAACGAGATAATTATATCGTTTTTACGACATAACATCTCGTTATTATGAGAAAAGATGTCGTTTTAAAGAGAAAACATCTCGTTATTACGAGAAAAGATGTCATTTTAACGAGATAATTATATTGTTTTTACGACATAACATCTCGTTTTTACGAGAAAAGGTGTCGTTTTAATGAGAAAACATCTTGTTATTACGAGAAAAGATGTCGTTAAAATGACATAACATCTCGTTATTACGACATAATTGAGTGGGAAAAAAAATATGTGTGTGGCAGCAATGCTTTGTTCCTGAATAAATCAGTCATTTGAATGAATCGGTTGAATCTCAATGACTCACTAATTAACAGTCACTTGCTGCCACCTACTGGCGATTTTAATTTCACATTTTGACTATTTTTTTTTTCATGTTTTAAATCATTCATTTCAAATATCAGTATTCAACGTTTTATGTTAAAAACAAAAGATTATTTATCCATCTGTAACTGCAGGTTAAATGCATCCATGTCCCCTCTGAGATACATTAAACTGTGTAAATACATCTAAATGCTATTTCAGATGCAGATTCCAGAAATGTTTTCTCATGTTGGAATGAAAGACAATAAGTACCGGATGAAGTGCTTCTTATTCTTACCCAAATATGCAAAATACAAGAAAAAGTTAAAACTGAACAGTCTTGCTACTCAAGCTGTGTATGAACATTTTTTATATTTATTTGCTTCTTTTACATTTTGCATTTACTTGTACTTTTACTTTCAATACTTAAGTACGTTTAGTACCTTTCCCTCGAGGATCATACGAGACTATTCGTGGAAATCGCCAACCTTACCCACCCCCTGGACTACTGCCACTGCACTTTCTACAAGACCAGCCTGAACGACGAGTGCAGAGCGGAGGTTGTCCGGAGATGGTCCTCGGGGGAATTTCGCCGCCTTTGTGGAGTGGGTGCTAGTGTCCTGTGGATCACCGCTGACTGTAGGCATCGCGGACGACGACACCAGTCCCACTTCAGACCCAGAGCCCAGCACACCATCACCCCGCTGCGCGGAGCCAAAGCCTGAGCCCACCGGAGACGGAGAGCCAGAGCCTGCCGCGACCAACGAGCCATCGCCAAAGACAGCGACAGAGCTGAGGATCGCCCCGGAGCCAGAGCCTCATATGAAGTCTGACCAGGTGCGAGAGCATGCGCCGGTGGATGAAACAAAGGAGCGCGAAGGCTGGGTGAAGAGCCACGCCCACTGAACCACCGTTGAGGGTGAGCTACAGAAGGACTCTGGGGATTTAATAAACTTTGATATGGATTTATATGTGGACATGTCTCGTCTTCTCCCGCCATCTTCTGTCTGTACCGTCTTGACCACGGAGGTCGTTTCCCTGTCCGCCGCACTCCCGCTATTGGGAGTGGCGAACGGGTGTGTATGGGCAGCACACACCTTCCCAGAAAGCGTGGACACTGACAAATTCCCACCCTCCCTCTCCTGCCTCCTCCTGTCATCCCTGCATCAGCTCTGCCAACGCTGCTTCCTGGCAGCCCCTCTGCTTACCCTCAGCCCACCATCTATGCGGTGGGATCGCCACGGATCTGACAGTCTCCATCGGCGTCGTGGCTGGAGGACCCCTCATCTCCTCCTCCAGCCTCCAAGTTCCTGACTCCGCCTCGGTCCGTCGACCCAGCGGCTCCACCATGGCTCCTAGCTCCCTCGTCTCCACCATGGCCCATCAGTCCACCAGCTCCGCCGGGCTCCATCGTCCCTCCGGCTCCGCCTTGGTCAGTCGTCGACCATCTGCCGCCTCGGGACTCCACTCCTCTGGCTGCGCCTCGTCCCTCTGGCTCTGTCAGGCTCCTCCTTCCCTCCGGCTCCACAGCGGTCCTCTGTCGCTCCGGCTCCACCGCGGCCTTCCGGGTCCCCGCCTCGGTCGCCGGTGCCATCTGCTGGAGGAGTGATCCTTGGCCCTCCGGATCCTTGGTGTCACCCTGGCTCATCGGCTCTCCGTCTCTGCCTCGGGCTCCTCCTCCACCTGCTCCGCCGCCGTCGGTCGGTCCCCTGGAGTCGCCAGCCCTTCCTCCCTCCGTCGGCTCCACCGTGGGCCGCCATCATGGCTGTGGCCTGGGTCCCGCCTGGCTCCTCCTCCTGCTCCGGTTCCTTTCTGTCATCACCCTGGCTCCTCCCTCCGTCTGTTCCTCCATTGATCCTCCTGTCTCCTCTGTGGCTCCTCCCGGTCATCTGGCCACCTCCTGAACCTCCTCCAGTATGTGTCTGCCTGCCTTCCTGCCAGCCCTTTTCCATCCCACTTCCACTCCTTTGTCCTCCTCCTAAATACCCCTCCGTCCCATCCCTTTTTCTCCACGGCGCGTGGTCGCGCCTTC
>NW_015634251.1:482818-500730 GCF_001515625.1 Sinocyclocheilus rhinocerous
TGGCAACTGTCACCCCAGGACTGTTTGTTGTGTTTTCACTCCCCATGTGCTCTGTGACCTAGTTTCTGTCTATGTCTGATTGTGTCATGTTCAGGTGTGTCTCGTCAATTATTCTCCCTATATAAGTTGTATTCAGTTCAGCGTTTCTTCGTCCGGTCTTACATCTGTATTACACTGGTGTGTGTGTGTGTATGCTGTTTCCCTGCTATGGATTACCCGTATGTGGATTATTAAAGACAGTTTATTGTTATCTTCTTCATATTCGTGCTTCTCTCCCGCACCACACCGTGACACTAACAAGGACATTTAACAAGGGACTAAGACTAAAACTGAAAATAGCTGACAAAATTAACACTAGTCCAAGCCTCCACTATCTTGAAGAATGTGGGTAACCAAATAGTTGCTGGCCCCCATTGACTTCCATGACTGACATGAAAAATGTACAAAATGACAAATATACAAATTTTTTTGGCAGAACTATCCCTTTAACCTAAGCTTACAAAAACTCACAGTGTACACTAAAGCAAAGACTTTAGATACAAAGACAGTGCACTCACATTGCTTATGAATGGGAGAAAGTGCAAAGCGCACAATGGTGGAATAAGCCCAGTCTTCTAAATGCAAGAGCCAATTGGTAAAGTCATTGAATATTTGCACTGGCAGGTTCAGCTTGAAAGCTTTTTTAACACTATTTGAGAATAAAAAACAACAAATATGAGACAGTTTATGTCCAGATTTTATTGCTGATTTAAGTGTGGCACGCAGTTTTTAAGATTTCAGGCTTTCCCCATTCAAAAAGGTAGGAGTTGGTTTTGGACGCCTGAAATAGCTTCCCAGATGCTCTGTAAATATGGACGCCGAGTGAACAGACTTTCCCTGAAAGGGACTTTGACTGCAGTCTCTGTGCTCACAGTGTCCCGGACACCAATATTTTAATGATTCATTAAAGATGAATCACTGTGGCCAACTGAAATTTCAGTATTGCGATAAAGGTTAGGATCATAATTTTTAGGTAGTAGTATGACAGGACACTGTGAGTGTATATTAGCACTGTTTGTTGTTTGCTTTTGGGATTTAACAGAGCACTTGGACACGGAAACTGTGATGTGTGATATCAACCTCTTCTTAAGTCAACCTGAATTACTGTTACATTATTATTACTGCAAAACTCAATGTAAAGCTGTAACATTTGGGGTGATAATATTTATTACTAATACTATTATCAATATTTGTATATACTTTGCTGATCTTTAATGAAGGTTGGCAAATGGAGAAATCTAAAATTTCAGGACTTAAAGTTGAGATGAAATAGAAGTAGTGACAGATCAGTTGACTGCAAGAAAAGGATTTACGCTGACTAAATGATTGGAAAAATCCAGTATACATCACCAGACAGAAGTCATTTGCATCAGAAAATCAAGTGATTTCAAGTTTTGAATAAAATCTATAAATGAGCTTAATATAGAAAAACTGTAAATGCAAGACTTTCTGATCTACAACATTACAATAACTATTCATTCATGCATATGATCATTAGTCATCAATTAGGTTACTATTTTTACCAGCTACTACTATCTTGTATCACATTATCAATACTTAAAATCTAAGCCAAGAGAGCCCACACAACCTTGTCACAATTAAAAAAAGCAAAACAACAAAATGTAATTTACATTTACATTTAGCAGATGCTTTTTTCCAAAGCGACTTACAAATGAGGACAATAGAAGCAATCAAAAACTAACAAAAGAGCAACAATATGTAAGTGCAAATGACAAGTCTCAGTTAGCCTAACGTAGTACACGTAGCAAATTATCAAATTAATCATTTAGATTTAATTCTAGCTTGTGGAAAGATAGTCTTACTGAACAATACTACCTTGTTACATCATCCGCTCACACAAACTGATATGTTAAGCACAGGAAAGTAAAATGCTAAGCCTTGCATCTAAAAATATTACCTTACATATCAAAACAATCAGTTGCTAAATTGAGAGCATGTTAAAGAGAGACTGGCACTAGATCCTGGATGAGTCATCCACTTCATGAAAAATGAAAAGCACCCTCCATTATGAGCAGATAAAGGTGATACTTAAAGTTTGTCTTTGGATTACACTTGCAATAATATTAATTGTCTTTGTGATAAGTGATTCATTGGACTTTTTTTTCCTGATTTGTGCTTGCGTAACTTCTCATGGTATGGTTCTTTTGGGTCATTATGATGGATGTTTCTATTTTAGATGAAAGGGTGCTGGGAGCTGAAAGGATGTAGACTGGATTAGAAGATAGGCCTACCTCACGATAGCACAAGCAGATTTGAACCTATCGTCCTCATGAACAAAACCTCCACTAAGAGGCCGATTTGGGACATGCGTTATGTCCCTAAGGCTGCAGAATGGGAAATGGGGTGGGTTAAGGGAGGCCTGGTGAACCACATCATCTAAAAGCTTGTGTGCACTTATGGGCCAGACACTTAACCAAGCCATATCCTGATATTACAGAGCTACTTACTGTAGCTGACTTTTAGCTTTTCTCTCCATCCAATTCCAGTTTTGTTTCAGAAATGGCATTTGCATTTTCATCTTGCCTTTGAAGTAAATATACCCTATTTACCTTCAAGCAATTAAGAAACATGAACAAAATATCAAGGAATGCGACAAACGTTGGCACATAACAGACACCATTGGTGGCAGAAGTCCCATGGGTATGAATCTGATATCACTTCAAGACCTGTTGGAAAAAAACAGCTTAAAACAGCCTTAGCTGGTTTGTCAGTCTTAGCAGGTCTCTTGGCAGGTCTATAAAGGGTTTTGGGCACTTACTTGGTCAGACTAGGAGACCAGCTTAAACCAGCAAAGACCTGTAAACCAGTTTAGGTTGGTTTAAGTTTATTTTTTTCCCTTAGCAATGAAACAGGTAAACAAAAGAAATTATCATACTAAAATTTTCAATGTCTTATTAGTAAAACTGTGTAAAGCTGTGTGGTCAAAACAACACAAGCAAAGAGGATCTTGCCTTACGGGAGCTGTCCAATCAGCACCACACTGTAAAAAGGGACTTATAAGGGTTTTTTGAATCATATACAGTAGGAAATTAGAATTACTTTAAATCTACATTTAAAAATAAAATAAAATAAATAAATAAATGCAAGAGCAACAATATTTCTGCACATTTTGACCCACCAAGCCTAACAGAGTTACTTTCTAGAAAATGCTACTGATTTAAGGTTTCGAGAATTTCCAGCATGCAATGCAATATGAACAAATTATGCATTTATGGTTAAAGGATTATTATTTTGCAATATGCTGTTAATTGTGTTGTCATGTTAATTGTTAGTTATTTGTTTAAAAAAGCACATCTTGTTACTTAAATACATTTAATTAAAATTGATTAACATTCTCTATTATGAAACACACCCACACACACACACACAAATAGTTGCCCTCACAAGATTTTATTAGCTGTAATAATATTTTGCATTTTGTGAACAATCACATTCAAATTGGTTAAACAGTAGTATGTAGTATTACTAAAGACAGTTAAGAAATCTCATGGCATACCGCTGCCAGGAATAAAATTTTTACAGTGCACCTTCCATAAGCTTAAGTATATGGAAGCATATTGTTTCTCAGGGGGTTATTAAAAAGGTTGTAAGGGAATTCGTATCAAATAAACGAGGTGGGCTTCTGTTGGGTGGGCCTAAATATCTCAAATAACTGAAGGTACTATGCTGGGCTGCACAGGGACACGGCTTTAGAAAATGTCAGGTGGGCTACGTGGTCCAGCTTATTTACAGATGATAGGACATAGGTTAATTTGGGAAGCATTATGAATACAATTATGAATGCATTTTCATCCATGTGCTTTTCGAGCTTCTTTGCGCCACAGAACTGTCAAAACGACACACTAACGTCTTCAAATGCAAAACACATGTCAATAAATGATGTATATTCGGACATAAATTACAATTCCTTAAAACAAACCTCTACCTTATTTCAAGAACATCGTCAAGTATGGTTATCTGACTTGATGCGCAGTGGTCCTACCTTGATTTCATCAATGTTTGGTCACGAAATCCTTATCAGCACAACGGTTCTTTGCGTTCTCCAAACATCTTTGCGTTTTCCAAAACGTTGTCACATTTTCCTCGGGGTCAGAAAACAATTTTGTCCGAAAACGTACGTTTCTAAACAGCCTGACGCCTTCACGAAAGCGGTCCGAAGCCGCGGTGGAAAAACGGAAAATAGGCTACTGCAGTGTTTTTTTTCGCTCTCTCGTCGTATTTACCCTTTTATACTCACACAGCCAACATCTTTTTAGTCATATAACCGCATTTCTGAGCAAAACGTCTATCGCTTTTAGAGAACAGCAAGTTATCTCAACGACGTTGTGCAAGGTTTCTGCTCGCGAGGAATATAAACAAGAAAATGTAGCATACCACACCCGTGCAACCTGCGTCCACCCTACAATCAATAAGCAGCCAAGCATGTATTGCCTTTTGAACGTCTTAATTACAACGGATCACTTCAAACCTGTCCACATGCGCATTTTTGCTCATTTGCTCAGCTTGACATTTGATAAATGCTGACAAGACCTTTATTCAAATGAGGGTGCAAAGCTACAGGCTACGGATCACGTCATTGATCATGCAAATACAAATAACCCACCACATAATGCCTTGCAAGAATGTGTTTAACTCATATTATGACCGCTTAATAGTGTCATTTGAGAGGGTGAAATGAAAGGGCCTAATCACAATAGGTTCATTTGAACAAAAAAGTGAACTACATTACAGTCATTACGGAATATAAAAGCGAATGTGCATTTGGCGAGAAGGGTCTAGCAGTAAAACTCCCCTCAGCGTGCGGCGTCTCTGCGACATTCATTGACAGTGCAACGGCTTCCATTGCTGGGAATAAAAACATCGCGAGTGCGATATATAAACACAATACTTACTATGATTACGTTAGCGGGTATCCAAAAAATCCTCACTGGACAGCAGATGTCGAATAAATTCGTTAGAAATTGCGGATGTCGCCATATTGTTGCTGCTACCTTCCTTCAGTGTGCACCGTTACCCTGCATAATTGATGACTCCCAGCAAAATGTAAGGGACTGTCGGCCAATAGGTAGCACCAGTTCCACAATAAGAGAGTTCATTTTAGTTTTCGTTTATTGGAATTTCACTCAAAGAGCCTTCTTCGAGAATGAGGTGTTTCGGGAATGTTCGGGAATGACAATTTTGATGTTATGTTGCCTAAAATGTCTGAAGCAACAATCACACAGCCTTCATTGTGTTTGACTAAGAGTTTGAAAATATCTTTAAAACGCTATAAAAATAACAAACAGGTTGTTGGCTTGGTGTCATGAGGGACAAACTCGCATGAAATTCATCTCAGTGTATTTGTTTAATGGTGTTTCTAAAGGATGACCTTCCTTTCTAGTGTCCTTTACATAACTTTGTCATAGAAATTGTGAATATGTATTGTACAATACGCTGTTGTCTGCATAAACTAAAGATTTGAAATGTTGATTTGCACGTTCTTTCTTGTCCGGGTCTTTTAAAACATTACAGAACGATTTTACGTCACTTTCAGAATCTTTTCAGATTACCTAATAATCAGTTCCAAGGAGATTCGATTGTTTCTATCTGCTTTGTATCTCCCTCTTATTGCTTTCACATTTAAAATGTTTATAACAGCCCTACAATTAGTCTTCATTAGCTCGTTATCATCTGGGATTACAGGTAGTTTTATTTTAACAATATTATTATTTTTATTATTAATAATCCCAATAAAACAAATTACATGCCTTTTGTGAGGTTTCAGACAATTCTAGTAAAAAATATTTTATTCCTTTAGACAACTATTATCAGTGGTAAACTAAAAGAAAAAAAATCCAGCAATTAATAAAGTATCATAATGTAATATGTATTTACCATCAGGCAGTTGTGGGAAAACAAAAATCATATGCAAGAAAATATTTTCTTAAATGTTTATTTATTAAAATATTTCTTAAAGGGATAGTTCACCCAAAAATGAAAATTCTGTCATTTACTCACCCTCATGTAGTTCCAAACCTGTATGAGTTGCTTTCTTATGTTGAACATAAAAGAAGATATTTTGAAGATTACTGGTAATCAAACAGTTCGTGGTTGCCATTGACTTCCATAGTAGGAAAAAAAAATACTATGGAAGTCAATGGCAACCACCAACTGTTTGATTACCAGCAATCTTCAAAATATCTTTTTTTTGTGTTCAACATAAGAAAGCAACTCATACAGGTTTGGAACGACATGAGGGTGAGTAAATGATGACAGCATTTTCATTTTTGGGTGAACTATCCCTTTAAATGTTTTATTTAATGTAACAATAAATTGAATTTTTACTCTACTTTGATCATTTTACTTATAATCATTACTTATTCAAAATAGGGATCTGTGTCTTCCCACTAACATTTACATGCATTGTGAGAGGACCATCTTAATACATCATTAGACCTTTTAAATATCGCATATCAAAAATGCATATAAACGGTTTATTTTAGTAATAAATGTTACTGCCGTTTTAAAAGGGTTAACATTATTTACAGACAATCTAATCATCAGTGGCTGTCATATAAAAAGTAATGAAAAGTGTTCAGTGCGACTGACTAAATGCACTTTTAAGGTTGTGGAAAGCGACCTTTGCTGGATCCTCCAAAGCACCTTCGTATTTCAGGAGGCCTTTCTGCATTGGAGGGTGCATGGCCTTGGCAGGTGAGCATACAGCAGATGTCAAGGCATATCTGCGGTGGGTCCGTCTTCAGCCATCGGTGGGTAGTCACCGCATCCCACTGCTTCAGAAATAGGTGAGACACTTTAATGCTTCTCCTCCCTCATACCATGCAGCATTTGTGCGCAGATACACATCTTACTATTATAACTTTAAGCAATGTTAAATGTTGCGTGTTAAAGCAAATAGGTGATATATTTCATCTGAGCCCAAGAACCATTCACAGATGCACATTTAGTTAAATAAACAAGGGCTGGTAGTTGAACTAAAATTATATACTTACTTGCAGTAGTAGTTCAGTTAATTATATCCTTATTTCTTTTTAGATTAGCATTGGATATAGACTACTTACTACATCAAACCTTTTTACTCACCAATAAACAATTTAGGCTTTCGAAAATAATAGTTTTTATTGCAGATCTTTTGCATGCATTTTGTATGTAAATTTGTCCCTTACATCTTTCTTTTATAGTAACAACTATAAATTACGAATAGTGGCTGGAGTGAATTCTCGATCAAAGTATGGAAAGGGTGTCCAGTATCGTTCGGTCCAGCAAGTGATCCTGCATGAGAATTTCAGCCGATCGAAATATGACAACGATGTGGCACTTTTGCATCTGCATCACCCTTTATATTTCACAAAACATGTGCAGCCTCTGTGCATAATGGAAAATGAAATGGATGAGAAACGACTAAGCTTCAGTTCGTGTTACATCACTGGTTGGGGCAGCTCAGTGTTCGAAGGTTAGTATTTAAATGTCAAAAAACACTAGTCGAAAATGCAAAATCTCTGCATCATAAACAGATTATTATTTAGCAGAATATGTAATAGGCACCTTCGGGGGTTTGCAGAAGTGGAAGTCGTCATTGTTGGATAAACTTTTATGATGAACGCAATTTGCGTTAGGCAAACTTCAAATATATTTTTTTGTGCTCCCATTTGCTCCAATAGCAAAAGGAAAAAAAAACCATTGAGAGATTGATTATGTTGGTCAGAAGATAGAAATGTCAAATTGGTGTCACTCTCTCAGTCATTGTATTAGAAACACTCATGCATCAGCTTTAATTAGTTTTCTGTAATATAGTAAGGTAATAACACAAAATATAGTGTTATAAATTATACAATAATTTTTTTTAAATGAAAAAAAAAAATCTGCGAAATTTTCAATGTTAAAAACTGTGGAAATGCGTCATCACAGTCTGTGAAAAGGGTTCATATATCAGAGAGGAGTTCAAATTTTTTTTTTTACATCTTTCTGGCAGTTAAACTGTTAAAAGTATGTGGGTTTATATAATAAGTTCTCTCCTTCCTCTTTGAGAAGCAAACCATGAACACTTACATTTTATATGACAACAATATTTTTCCTTTAACAAAATTTGAATTTTTAACATTTATGGATGATTTAATATCATTTCTTATGATCATATTCAAAGAGAGTATTTAAAGAAAAAAAATAGAATTTTTTATTTAAACATATTTTATCATTTTTAAAACACTATACTTTTTGTTATATTACATATAATACATATATAGAATTTTTTTTAAATCTGAAACATTTTACTTTTTTTTTAGGAATGTTATTTAGCACTCTTCAGGAAGCTGAAGTTGATCTCATTGATACTGGGATCTGCAACCAAAGTAGCTGGTATGATGGCCATGTTAATGACAACATGATCTGTGCAGGATTTGACAAAGGGGGAGTCGACACGTGTCAGGTAATGTTGTCTCATTATTTCAGAGTAACTGGTCAGTGAAAGACAGTGATTAACAATATCTGTTGGAATACTTTTCAATCAAGGGTGACAGCGGAGGCCCTCTACAGTGTTACAGCAAAGACATGGAGAGATTTTACCTTTATGGTGTGACAAGTCATGGAGAGGATTGTGCATTGCCAAAGAAACCTGGCATATATACTCGTGCTAGCCGGTACACCGTCTGGCTGAGAGAAGCTCAAGCAAGATCTGTATCTGCTGCCTCAGTCACAGATCTGCCAGTTTTTAAATTAATCTCAGCCCTGTTTTTCTCTGCCTGCTTGGGCCTGCTAATGTGAGCCATCCCCCATCAGAGATCAGAACAGCTCTCTGGACTATGTGCACTGTCATTACAATAAAGTGTAATAAAGTGTAACAATAAAATGTACTGTATTTAACATTTTTGCTAATTGTATTTGATATTCTCATTTTCACAAACTGAATATAAAATGATCACATTTTGTAAAATTTTATGCTTGTGCTTTTGGAAATAGAACTTTACTATCCCTAATTCAACTTATTATTTTGAAATTTAGGTTCATTTTGAGCACAAATTGCAGTTTGCAAATGTAATAACTGAAAATATGTTTAATTGGTTATTTTTGTACTTTCACTCACTTACGGTGGCTGAGAGAGCTCACTGCGCTGCAAATGAAAAACACATGCAAATAGAAAAAAAACACCTGCAAATTAAGAAAACATCTTCATCAATTTGACAACACACACGCTGCAAATGCTCACAACACAACCAAATAAATAAATGCGCTGCAAATACTCACAACACATCCAAATAAAGAAACGCGATGCAAGAACAGAAACGCGCTGCAAATACAACACAAACAGAAACGCACAGCAAATAGGCACAGACCACATCGGAAATGTTTAAACAGCAAAGTGACGAAAATAGCTGATACATTTTTATTAATGTTTGCACAGAAAGGTGAGATTTTTGTTTATTTTAACATCCTGATCATACGATTCCTTAGCCTTTATAAATAAAAAAAATAAATAAAATAAAATATATATATATATATTAGCATAAATAATCTGATGAAATACACAATTACTGTAACTGTGAAAGGTTATGTAAGCTGGTTAACTTACTTTTACAATTTACCTTACCAAAATTAACCATAGCCTATGGTATTAAAAACAATTAATTAATAAACACATTTATTAGGCTATATAAAAATAAATAAAAATAAAAAATGGTTACAATAGGTAAATCATGGTAAGCATGCACAAATTAACCATGGATTTACAACGCTAATCATAGTTTAACCATGGTATTTGTACATTTGTTTTTATACAAATGTTAATAAATACGCCAAAAAAAAAAAAACATGGTTAATTTTAATTTTGTCGAGGTAATTTGCTAAGGGTAATTGCTGGAACCATCAGCACCTGAATCTCTCTCAGCAAGCACCAGCAGCCAGTACAGCAGGCAATCACATTTGTTAAGGCGGGAGAGAAACAACAAGGGAGCAGGAACTCAGCGGGGGGACTTCTAGCAACAGCTCGAGACTGGCAGCTAAAGGTTGACCTCCTTCGCCACAACCACACTTAGGCCTGACATGGTCTTATTTTCGGAATCATCAAGGCAGGTGGTTCTACTGGAATTGACTGTGCCCTGGGAAGACCGGATGGAAGAGGCATTTGAACGGAAGAGGGCAAAGTACGAGGAGTTGGCAGGTGAATGCCGTAACAGGGGATGGAAGACCCACTGCCTCCCCATTGAGGTTGGCTGCCGAGTGTTTGACGGCCAGTCATTGTGCAGGGCCCTCAAGCTCTTGGGAATCAGGGGACTGCACAAGAATAAAGCCATCAGGAACATCATGGATGCCGCGGAGAAGGCATCAAAATGGCTGTGGACAAAAAAGGGGCGATCCGTGGACTACACAAGCTACCTAGACACAAGTCGGGGACTGATCACCCCTGGCTGGGTCGCCTGGGCGAGGGTGTATGATGTTGAAAGACCCAAAACACCCGATGATCCCAGGTAACATCACTGATGATGTGTCTAGGGGGCACCTGGAAGGTGTATGTCAAATTAGGTTAGTCTGGCAGCAACCAGTGACTTCTGGGAACAGACCAGATGACTACCACAAAGAGGGTGGTGACAGCTGGAGAGACAGCAACCGGGGCAGGGAGGGTTAGCTTCTCAAGCTGCAGCACTCGTGAGGGGGCACCCATTAATAAGCTACGGAAAACCCTAAGGGACTATACCCCCAGAGGTGCCCGAGAGGGGGGGGGGAATGAGCACCTCAACAGGACGGATGCACAGTTACTGACCCAAGCTCATGGACATAAGACTACGAGTGCAGTTTGCAAATGCGGTAAAGTCTGCAAAAACCTGCATGGCCTTAAGATCCACCAGGCCAGAATGAAGTGCTTGTCTGGTACACAAGTGATGCAACGCACAGGTCAAGTACCTGTTGAGACGCAGGAGGAGCCTGGCCCGGAGTCACCCCACAATGCCCAGACCCTCCACGCACCACTAGATCGTTTCCAAGCAAGGCTTTCGAACATCGTCAGGTTAAGTGGCCCGCCACTAATAAGGAAAATGAGTGTCACCAGTTTGATGAGGATGTGGACAAGATTCTTCAAGTAACAGTCAGAGGGGATGCTGACCGGAGGTGGCAAACAATGTGCTCAATAACAATCAACATAGCTGTGAGATTTGGCCTGAAGAAGCAGCGCCCATCTAGTGGTACTGCGGGACCAAATCGTCAGCAGGAGAAGATCCGACAGTTGCGGCAGGAGCTCAGTGTGCTTAGAAGGCAGTTTAAGCAGGCAAATGAGGAGGATAAAGCTGCCCTGGCTGAGCTCCGGAACATCGTAAGGAGTAAGCTCACTACCACCCGTCGAGCTGAGTGGCACAGAACGAGGGACAAGGAGAGGGCTCGCAGACGGGCAGAGTTTGTCGCAAATCCCTTCGGATTCACCAGGAGACTCCTCGGGCAGAAGCGTAGCGGTCGACTCACCTGCACTCAAGACGAGGTTGACAAGTACCTTAGCACCAATTACAGCGATAGAACAAGAGATCAGGAACTTGGACCGTGTAGCACGTTGATAACCCCACCGGAACGCAGTGTGGATTTTAACCTCAAGGACCCAACCTTGAGAGAGGTTCAGGAGGTTGTGAAAGCAGCTAGGACGAACTCAGCACCAGGTCCAAGTGGAGTGCCCTACGCGGTCTACAAGAGGTGTCCCAAACTCCTTCAGCGCCTATGGAAAATCATCAAAGTCATCTGGAGGAGGGGAAAAGTGGCGCAGCAGTGGAGACATGCAGAGGGTGTCTGGATTCCGAAGGAGGAGAACTCAAGTAACATCGAGCAGTTCAGGGTCATCTCACTCCTCAGCGTGGAGGGGAAGATATTTTTCAGTATCGTTGCCCGACATATGACAGAGTTTCTCCTGCAGAATGAATACATTGACACCGCTGTTCAGAAAGGTGGGATCCCAAAAGTGCCAGGCTATATGGAGCACACAGGAGTTATCACCCAGCTAATCCGGGAGGCTCGAGAAGGTGACGGGGACCTGGCAGTGCTGTGGCTTGACCTTGCCAACGCTTATGGGTCAATCCCGCACAAGCTGGTGGAAACCTCACTGATCCGACATCATGTTCCAGATAGAATCAGGGACTTCATTTTGAACTATTACAGCTGCTTTAGTTTGAGAGTCACCTCTGGAACAATAACATCAGCATTTCATAGGCTGGAGAAAGAAATAATCACAGGGTGTACTATCTCAGTGATCTTGTTCACTTTAGCTATGAATATGCTAGTTAAGTCAGGGAAAAGTCTTCAACAGCACACTTAGGGACACAGCCACACTCCATGAAACTGGGAAGGAGTTGCACACCTGGATTGCTGCAGTGGACAAGTCAGGGCTGCCAGGAAAGTTCAAAGCCTGGATTTACCAGCATGGCATTCTGCCGCGACTCCTCTGGCCACTGCTGGTCTATGACATCCCCCTAACCACTGTCGAGGGCTTCGAGAGGAAGATCAGCCACTCTTTACGTAGGTGGTTGGGTCTCCCTGCCAGGAAAGTTCAAAGCCTGGATTTACCAGCATGGCATTCTGCCGCGATTCCTCTGGCCACTGCTGGTCTATGAGAGCCCCCTAACCACTGTCGAGGGCTTCGAGAGGAAGATCAGCCACTCTTTACGTAGGTGGTTGGGTCTCCCGCGTAGTATCACCAGCATAGCCCTATACGGAAGGAAGAACAAGCTACAACTCCCCTTCAGTGGCCTGTCGGAGGAGTTTATGGTTTCCCGAGCAAGAGAGGTACTGCTATACAGAGAATCAAATGACACCAAAGTGTCCTCAGCTGGCATCAAGGTGAGGACTGGTAGGAAGTGGAGGGCCCAGGAGGCAGACGACCAGGCTGAAGCACGGCTGCAGCACAGTGTGCTGGTGGGGACAGTGGCTTCAGGATGCGCAGGGCTTGGCTGTTACCAGAAACCTCGGTATGATAAGGCCCGGGGAAAGGACAGGCGTCAACTGGTCCAAGAAGAAATCCGAGCAGGGGTGGAGGAAAGGCGCATCAGTAGGATGGTGGGGATGTGACAACAAGGGGCGTGGTCTCGATGGGAACAAGCAATGGACCGAAAGATCTCGTGGACTGAGCTGTGGAAAGCGGAGCCATACCGGATCCAGTTCCTTATCCAATCAGTCTACGATGTCCTCCACAGTTTTTATTTAACTTCTTTTGGACTGAAGCAATGCAACACACACTGACTGCAATGATAGAGCTTGAAAGATCAAAGACAATTTTTAATATAACTCCGACTGGATTCGTCTGAAAGAAGAAAGTCATGTACACCTAGGATACCTCGGGGGTGAGTAAAACGCAGCCTAATTTTCATTTTTGGTTAAGCTGCTGCCCTAAGGCGCTGGGAGAGGGACGCCACGACCAGGTGCTAAGGGTAATTGCTGGAACCATCAGCACCGGAATCTCTCTCAGCAAGCACCAGCAGCCAGTTCAGCACGCAATCACATTTGTTAAGGCGGGAGAGAAGCCACAAGGGAGCAGGAACTCAGCGGGGGGGACTTCTAGCAACAGCTCGAGACTGGCAGCTAAAGGTTGACCTGGGAAGGCAGCTCAGATTTCCAGAAACCATCGTCACGACCACACTTAGGCCTGACATGGTCCTATTTTCGGAATCATCAAGGTCATTGTGCAGGGCCCTCAAGCTCTTGGGAATCAGGGGACTGCACAAGAATAAAGCCATCAGGAACATCATGGATGCCGCGGAGAAGGCATCAAGATGGCTGTGGATCAAAAGGGGCGATCTGTGGACTACACAAGATACCTAGACACAAGTCGGGGACTGACCACCCTTGGCTGGGTCGCCTGGGCGAGGGTGTATGATGTTGAAAGACCCAAAACACCCGATGACCCCAGGTAACATCACCGATGATGTGTCTAGGGGGCACCTGGAAGGTGTATGTCAAATTAAATTGTTTGCGGTTTGTGCTGTATTCATACCTATCAAACCTCCCGTTTTTCCTGGGATTCTTTCGTATTTTACCGTTCTATCCCTCTATAATCCTGTTTAAATATTTTCCCGTATTTCTCCCGTATTTCTGATCTTTCTATAAAAAAAAATCCCACTGGGCGTATTTTATGTTTGCTACATTCGCCTCTAGGCATGGGAGAAAAAAATCGATCCATCGCGATTCTTTCTCCAACGATTCTGGATCGATTCTGAGAATTTCAGAATCGATTCTGAGCTTAGTTTTTAACCAGATGCGCGATGACGCTGAGTTTGCTTTAGAAACACCCGTATTCTGCTTGCTTCCAGTTCCTCACACACATACACCACTCGAACCTTCCGTAAAATAATCTTTCATAAAATTCGGAAAGGTTGAAGTGAATTACAAGGACATTCGCGGGCTTCATTGCACAGAATGCGCTGTGAAAGACACTCGTCGGTATTTTCCTTACAAATGCTCTACGAAGTCATCATTTATGTGGTTTGGAATGCAGTGGACTTATATATTTAAAATATGAACCTCACTAACAGAAGGCTGCTTTCAATTTCAAATGCTGACGCGAGCTTTGTTTGTGAAGACTGCTCGCGCATGCGGCTGTGCGCAACTCCGTGTAAGTGGTTTAATGTACTTGCGTCTCAAAATGGTTTTATGACGCAAAATTAATGTAAACACAGCCAGTTATGTCTTAATGGATTAAACGGACAGGACAAACCACATTACTTCTTATATTTCAAAAGAGATCCGTGCGTGAATGCAGCTTAATAGATCTCCCGCTGTTTAAAATGTCATAGTAAAAAACAACAGTAAAGATGTAGAAAAATACTCACAGTTCTTGAATGGAAATCGTTCAGATAATCTTAAATACTGAAAGCACTCTTTGTTTGTTATTTGTAATATGTTTCTATGCTCCTCTTTTTCTCACACAATCGACACATACAAATTTCAACCCATTTGTGATGAGTACCATGGGAAGGAAGACTGGGGAAAAGAGTGAAAGGATCACTGGTAGAAATGGGACGGGAGGAGAAAGACTCAGGTGGTGCTCCAGTGAAAAAAACAAATATACATGCAAATTGAGATATAGCTTACACTTCAAAAGGCTATGTTTAATTGGTTAAATATGAGCGCTGCTCATATTCATCATCAGGTGCTGCGCTGCTTTGTTTACTGCGGTTACCGGGGAAATGGCTATATTCCTGGTGAAAAGCGATAGAATGAAGAGAGAAAAATTTGCATTTTTCAATAAGTCCTTCTGCTTTTTGTTTTAGTCCAAAGCCAAAAACGACCCCTAATTTTACGCAGAAAACACGCAGTTTGATATACACGAGGTTTAAATAATTGTTTGATAATAATTGTTCAAATTAATATGGCTGCATTTGGTTGGGTTGTGAGTATTTGCAGCGCCTTTCTTTATTTGTTTGTGTTGTGAGGATTTGCAGCATGTTTTGTATTTGGTTTTGATGCTAGTATTTGCAGCACATGTGCTGTCAAACTGATGAAGATGTTTTCTTAATTTGCTGGTGCTTTTTCTATTTGCATGTGTTTTCTGAAGTTGCAGTGCGTTGAGCTCTCTCGGTCACTATACTCACGTGCTATAAGACAAATTTGTGGAAATTACTGCGTTGCGATGGCGTAACTTTAGAGAATGCTACGCATGCTGTTCAGACATATAGTACATACAAACAATAGTACTTTTAAGTTAGTATTTTACTATCTTGAAACCGTTAATGGGGTCCCTTTGGTTAACCGAAGATAAAGCTGCAGTCCATAAGTTTTGCAGTTATTTGCGAAATTATCATCTTTACGTGGGCTAATGTTTTGAGGAGTATGTGTGGCTGTCATCAAAGACTATTTGCTATCAGTCACCGCACCTGTCTGGATATTCACTGTACTTCGGAATCACAGATTCAACGTCTTGGAAGTATGACCCAAATAAAAAATTTTACTGGAAAATGTCATCTGAACAAGTAAGTAACATGTCTGCCACTTTTGTTCTGACCAACTGAGAAAAAAAAGCATTACAATACATTGCGCTACCAATTGTGATTAAATCTAACAATCGCTTAGCTCATATCACATCAAACCGTGCAAATTATATATATACTTTGTTCTCAAATTGTTAATGTTAACAACATCAGCATTGCGTGACTACATGTGTGTTAGCTGGGGTGTGTATTACCTGTAGACTGCTGGTGACTACGGGTGAATCTCCATTTGTCACTGATTATTGTTGTATGGACCTTTCTGGATTACAATCCGCCATCAAAATAATTTAATTATTCCAGCTGCTGTGAGAAAAGGCCATAAATAATCCGCCACCTGCAGCATCCTCGCGTGCTATAGGCCTACAGCCTACTACTAACCGGGGGTCCGTTCTTCGTACCTCGCTTAATGCAACTCGCAGTGTTGCCAACTGCTTTCAGTTGAAAGTAGCTAGTGTTAGCTGGGGTGTGTATTACCTGTAGACTGCTGGTGACTACGGGTGAATCTCCATTTGTCACTGATTATTGTTGTATGGACCTTTCTGGATTACAATCCGCCATCAAAATAATTTAATTATTCCAGCTGCTGTGAAATGCAACTCGCAGTGTTCCGCCACCTGCAGAGTTCTCGCGTGCTATAGGCGGTAGCTAAATGTCACTAGATGACATCACAATGGCAAATTCACTAAAATCTATATATAAAGATGAACGTAGATCAGTGGGCAAGATGAGAACTTAGATAAGGTTTGTCCAAGAAGTTGCTATATTTGTCCCTAAACTTTTGAAAAAAAGTCTCAAAAGGGGCGGGGAAGTCGCTAAATCTAGCTACAAAGTAGCTAAATTGGCAACACTGCATCTGAGTTGATTTGAAAGATTCCAGATCTAGTAATCGTGATAACTAATCTCTGGCTAATTTGGTTCTTCAAACGATTTTGCGGATTTTATTAAAATTAAATTGTCGATTAGTGCGCGTTCTCGTCGTGTTCCCCAAAAAGGGCAGATGTATCGATACTCGAGACCACGATCAGCAACGCAGCGATTGGCTGGTGGCAAGACAGCAACGAAATTACATCATATAAATAAAAAAGACACCTGACGAAAAAAATTGACAAATTTCTGGAAACAACAAAGCGAACAAAACTACATAAATGTAATAATAATAGATAAATGAAATGTGCACTGTTTTTACTTTTTTTTTTTTTTTACATGATTCCCTATTATTTATATTAATGATTTCTAGTATTTGCTTTACATTTTTATTTCAGTGTTGTAATTAGCAATTCATTTAATTTGATCTTTTAAGCAGATTTGTTACGTGACAGCGTTAATTAAAGTTTCTTAGGGGTCAAGATCATGTTATCTGCATCTCCTGCGCTCCATCAAGCCACTCCCATAAAAGCTGTCACCACTCAAATTAATGCATGACTCAGATTAACTGTATAGTATGTGTGTAAGACTCCAATACAATTATAAAGTAATTATTTCATAACGAATACATTTTCAACGAGTAAACCTGGATGTGTCTGTAGTGTTATAGATGATGACACAACATTATAATATTTTTTGTATTAATTTTTTAATTATTATTATTGTAAATTACTGTCCCTGGATCAAGGTACTCTTCTAATAAAGTAGCAGTGGCTGGGACAGATTTTAAGTATCAGTTCTGCTTACAAAGTTGCATCTAATCCTGTTTACATGAAATAAACCTGCTCCCGAGCAGGTTTAAGTTTATGGACCTGTTGCTATGACAGCAACTCCAGGATGAGCTTCGAAGAACCAAACAATCCAAGATCATGCCTCAACAATCAAATCCATCTAACTGAGTTAGCGACGTACGAAGAACGGGCCCCAGTTTGAGCCCGATTGAGACGCAGAGGATATTATTGAAGAGGATCGTGCAGAACC
>NW_015634251.1:501133-501638 GCF_001515625.1 Sinocyclocheilus rhinocerous
GGTACTCTTCTAATAAAGTAGCAGTGGCTGGGACAGATTTTAAGTATCAGTTCTGCTTACAAAGTTGCATCTAATCCTGTTTACATGAAATAAACCTGCTCCCGAGCAGGTTTAAGTTTACGGACCTGTTGCTATGACAGCAACTCCGGGATGAGCTTCGAAGAACCAACCAATCCAAGATCATTCCAAATCATCAACAATCAAATCCAGCTGAGTTAGCGGCGTATGAAGAACGGGCCCCGGGACTCTTATGTTTACAGGCGTAAATAATGGCGCAAAGACGAATGGCGGCATGCTCGCGAAAACCAACCAGTACCACTCAAATGAGAAAAAATTAGTGATGGGAAACCGAGGCTTTCTGAACCGTTTGAGGCTTTCATCAAATTGTGCCGAAAAACGGTTCATTACTCGAAGCTTTTTAACACAGTGCGCATTAGCGACATCGGTTGCTCCACAGCCTATCTAACGAAACATCGCGGAGCAGAGGATGGTTTGAAAAAGTTTT
>NW_015634251.1:502072-537308 GCF_001515625.1 Sinocyclocheilus rhinocerous
TGGATTCACATATTGATCAATAATATAAAATATACAAGTGTGTGATTATAATTAATAATTGACGTGAGTAGTAGCAAAAATATTTTGGGTGAGCTGTTCGGGGTCTCTGAGACCCCAGCTAGAACATGATAAAATGCAATAGAGGTGTGACGTGCATTCAGTTTCTGTCTGGTGTTGAGGTTATTCTAAACTATTTCACTGAATCCCAAATAACACACACACACACACACAACCAAGTCAATGTAAAGTCAAACACGAGAATCATGCGAAGCGCCGATTTTTTTCAAACCAGCTGTCCCGAACTTCCGATACTGCATGACGTTAGAAGCTTCAAACGTCATCAATCACGTGGTATTGTCATTTCGATACAAGCATCGGCACAGTGTGTGATACAATAGTGCTTTGAAAACTGCGTCGGAGCATCGGAGCCTCGGTATCAATCGTCCCATCACTAGAAAAAATTATTTCAAGTTTACCGTTGTGAATCGGGCAAAGGTAAGGAGATAGTTTTGAACACTGGCTGGTTAGGTATTTGCCCAAATAATGATTTTGCATAATTAAAAAAGAAAAAAAGTTACGGACTGCAGCTTTAAATAATGTCATATCATTGTCGTTTAAGTCTCTCGATAACTTGCGGTTCAGTAAGTGAGTCAAATTATTTCATGAGGGATTCATAAAAAAGAACTGTCTTATAAGAAACAATCATTCAAGAATCAGACTTCATTTGCCCCAGTGTATGTTTGTGATTCAGTTAAAAGAACTTGCTCATATTAATTTGGTAATCGTTGTACGTTTTTGATTCACTAAAAAGAACCGGTTCATAAATTGTTATAAACAGGCAGCGGGTTTCTTTTTTTTTTTTAATAATCCGGTTATGAAAAAAATGCTTTCGGTTAGGGGTTACGGCTGACGGCACTGAACTACATTATCGGTTATATTATGCTTCACAAAACTTAATGACATACGTCATAGAATTCAAAATTTGACCGTTATTTGGCAGTCAAGCACCCTGTTCCTTTAAATTAACTAAACGTCTCCGTGATGAGCCCTAGCATGAAAATTCTAATTTTTATGTGTGCTTTGGGGTGGGGGGTAATTTTTTATTTTGCCGCGATCAGTACTCCGTCCGAAGAGCGTGAGTTTTAACTTTAACTTTATAAACAATGAGATCACTGCACTACTTTCAGCGAATTTAGTAACTTAACTGTGTGTTTTTACCAATCTCCTAGATTATCTGTGCGGACACAGGCCTGAGAGAGTGGTTGCACGTCGAGATAAACGGATGATCGGAGGCCAGAAGGTCAAAGTGAGCTTGTGGCCGTGGCAGGTGTCTGTACAGTACCAGCCCAATTCATCTGCCCCGTTCATTCAGGTCTGCGGTGGAGCTATCCTCCACCGATACTGGATAATGACAGCAGCTTCATGTGTAAATGAGCAGCAACAAAGGTAATATGTACACTTTAATCCTAAACAGCCAGTATTTATGTGCGTATTGCCTCTGATGATGTTGTTGCATTTCCTCCCACAGCCAGTTTTTGATCCGAGCAGGAAGCAATAGATTGGATGTTAATGATAAATCCACACAGCAATCAGAAGTCGCCAAAATTATTAAACACAAACGATTCAATCCTGTCACTTTGCGGTACAATATAGCTCTTTTAGAAATGACGACCCCTTTTGAGTTTAATGAGTTTGTCCACCCCATCTGTGTGCCTGATGAAAACACTGCCGATCATAGATATGAATCGTGTCACATCACAGGATACAACGCTCAACCTGGTGGTGAGTTGACGCTGCAGCTATTTACAATAGCTGACTTGAAGATGTTTGTATTATATTTTATATTTTTACATTTATCAGATGATATTGGCGTACTGCAAGAGGCCAAAGTGGATTTAATGTCACGGTCCTTGTGCAATAAGCCCGAGTATTGGAACTATACTGTGGCAGCAGACATGCTTTGTGTTAGTGAATTCGGTGGTGGCGTTGACGGATGTGAGGTATGTGTTAATGCACTTCTTAGTGCTTTAACTTTATGAACTTTATAAAGTAGTTAAAGACATTGAACTACGTCTACATTGGAATTGCATAGGATAGTATCCTAGTACCATATTATCAGTCGACATAAGAGATGTTCAGATGATTTTTTTTAACGATTTAATTGCACGTATTTTTACATTCAAATTTTTGGTGTCAGTAAGATTTTTTTAATTCAACAAGAAAGTGACCGAAATCTTGTCAGAAAATTGTGTAAATGTCTTCAATGACCATTTCAAATAAATGCTTTTCTATTTCTTTTAACTTTCTATTAATCAAAGAAGACACTATACTGTGGCAGCAGACATGCTTTGTGTTAGTCAATTCGGTGGTGGCGTTGACGGATGTGAGGTATGTGTTAATACACTTCTTAGTGCTTTAACTTTATGAACTTTATAAAGTAGTTAAAGACATTGAACTACTTCTACATTGGAATTGCATAGGATAGTATCCTAGTACCATATTATCAGTCGACATAAGAGATGTTCAGATGATTTTTTTTAACGATTTAATTGCACGTATTTTTACATTCAAATTTTTGGTGTCAGTAAGATTTTTTTAATTCAACAAGAAAGTGACCGAAATCTTGTCAGAAAATTGTGTAAATGTCTTCAATGACCATTTCAAATAAATGCTTTTCTATTTCTTTTAACTTTCTATTAATCAAAGAAGACTGTAAAAATCAGTTTCACAAAAAATAAAATAATTAACATAACTGTTTTCAATTATGATATTAATTCAAATGTTTCTTGAGCACCAAATCAGCCTGATTTCTGAAGGATCGTGTGACACTGAAGACACTGCTGAAAATTCAGCTTTGCAGGCATAAGATTAAATTACATTTTAAAATATATTAAAATAGAAAACTGGTTCTAAATTGTATTAATATTACACAATTCCTTTCAAAAACATTAACACAATCCTACAGACCCCAAACATTTGAATGGTATATCAAATTTAAATATCCATTTTTAATACTGTACATAATGCCAAAGTTCACTTGTAGCATTTAAAATGGTTGATTTCAGTTTTTTTTTTTTTTTTACAAAATAGTTTATTCTTGGAGTGAGTTAAGCCACTTACCTGAGCTATTAATATTTGTTATATCATTTGATATATTTATTTATAATAATATATTGTGCATGTATGTTTATGCCATAACATGCAGACAAATCTTGGTGGACCGCTGAACTGCTATATCAAAATTGAGGAGCGCTACTTTTTGATTGGAATTCGGGTGAAGGCCACTTCTTGTGGAAAACCTAACCGACCAAATGTTTATTTGAAAGTCTACAGCCACTATTATTGGATCGAGCGTGAAATGAATATCACCTCAGATTAAATATGATTTTGCAAATACATAATGATATTTTGTATATACAGTCAGTAGGCCTAATTCAAATATACAGCAGAGTGTGCTTGTGTTATGATTGTATTGACGTAAGAGCTGAAGTGATGAATAAGAATCAGAGGGTATGGTGACCTCTGGTGGACAAATCTGAATTTAGCCTGAAGCTTTCAGGAGCTTGTATCCTGATGATTTTATTTGATGATTCCTGGATTCATGAAATGTCATGTAAATAAAAGTGGATTATTCCTGAAAAAGTGTGTGTGGATTATTTGAGGCCATAAATATAATTTCTTAATATGCCCCTGTATTTATACCTACAGTAAGCTTGTTTTGAATGACAAGCATGTGCTGCATAATGGTCATTTCAGAACCTAAAAACAGCTCAAATAAATTAAATTCAGTATTTGCGCTGATGTAGTTTTGCTAACCCTCATTACTGATCCTATATTATCAGTAAATCTTGGATTCATTCTTTTTATTGATTTATTTTCTTTCAATTAACTTAAAACAAATTGTGGATAGATTTTTCAGCACGGCACATAGGTTAAATATAAATGAACTAGAACTGTTTTCATTGCTGTTTCAATGTGGAAGAGCACTAAATCTTCTTAGGTTTGTTATTTGCACATTGCTTACATAAAGTTACAGTAATAAAGACAGTAAAAGATGCAGTGATGACAATAAATTTAATTAACATAAAACTTTATGCATTTTGCACCAACACTCAATATTTTGACAATTAAGAACTGAATTACAAATACAAAAAGAAAGGTTATGAGAATGTGTGCATTGTTAAAGAAAAGAGCTGCACAGAATTTCACATGTAAACAATCTGCAGGAAGAAATACAAATTTGATATCTAAGGCCATTTTGAAATAAACATGTTAGGTACTAATAAATGTTACTGTAATTTTATTAAGATAGAAAAGATATTTCCTCTCTTAGCTCACATTCTCTTTTTCCATGTCGGTTAAAACACCCTTTTTGCTTTCTAGCACACTCTCTCTCTCTCACACACACACACATCCAAAACACTGAAAAAACATTGAAGGGATGTTCACTCTTCTTAGGTTTGTTATTTGCACATTGCTTACATAAAGTTACAGTAATAAAGACAGTAAAAGATGCAGTGATGACAATAAATTTAATTAACATAAAACTTTATGAATTTTGCACCAACACTCAATATCTTGACAATTAAGAACTGAATTACAAATACAAAAAGAAAGGTTATGAGAATGTGTGCATTGTTAAAGAAAAGAGCTGCACAGAATTTCACATGTAAACAATCTGCAGGAAGAAATACAAATTTGATATCTAACTAAGGCCATAAATAAACATGTTAGGTACTAATAAATGTTACTGTAATTTTATTAAGATAGAAAAGATATTTCCTCTCTTAGCTCACATTCTCTTTTTCCATGTCGGTTAAAACACCCTTTTTGCTTTCTAGCACACTCTCTCTCTCTCACACACACACACACACATCCAAAACACTGAAAAAACATTGAAGGGTTGTTCACTGTCTGCCACTCGGCGACCCCAGGCTTACCAGAAACAATGAAAACAATCCATTTTGTGTGACGGTTGTAATGTGTAAAAAGATTTTTATTGTTTCCTCATCATGACCTTGAGTCACCGCTGCTAAGAACTGCCATCAAATATGAAAAATCAGTCAAGTTTTTTGGAGGACCAGATAACGGGGTCCATTAGTTTATACAGTAACACCAGTGAGACACTACAATACAAACACCTTCCATCTCTTCACCTTTCCAGTCACCTCGAATCAAAATAAAGACAGAAACACATTTAAAAAACAAGTTTCATAAGGCATGGAACTGTCTTCATATCCAAACATTTCTGTCACCCTCAATATACATGCTTAATGCATATAGATGTCAAGTTACGAATGTATTGTGTTAAAATTGCTGTGCTTTGAGTGAGGACAATGTCACAAACCCCTCCTCACTCCAGTTCTTACAGTAACAATTGGCAATGTGCGTAAAAAAAAACCTGTTCATGCAATAATAAAATGCGGCGCATTTTAAAACCATTAAAATGACTAGCAGTTTTGAATAAAAGAAGATATGTTTGTTTTGCTGGTGATAATGTTGATCCATAAAACTAAGCACTTCCAGAATGAAAACCGAAGGACACTCCTCTGGCCACGAGAGGAGATAAAGTGCGCAGAAAAGCTTAGTGTTAGTCCCTCGGGTCTAACTGCAAGAGCACAAGCGCTGCTCTATGGAAGAGGCAAATCTGAAGTGGCACCAGAAGTTGGACATCGAAGTCAATGCAACTGGCGAAGATGTGGTTTCACCTGTTTTAAAGGGCAGAAATACGTTCTAAAAGAAGAGCACCACCGTCCTGGATGTCCAGAGAAGGTTGGATGGCTTGAGCCGGGTGACCGCCATTGGTCGAACAGGCCACAATCACATTAAAAAGAACATAAAAATATGTACAAGGCTCAGCGCAGGGGCAGAAAGAGGACTAGCCAGCTTCTTCCTCCATGTTGCGTGCTGACGGCACAGAGGAACGGCTTGTTGTGAGTGGTTCTTTGGGTGCCATGTTGAGCTTTAAGCACGTTAGTCCACGCTCACATGTTGTACGCCACGTAGATGGGATCCAGCTGGTCGGCCAGGAAGGAGTCGCGCAGGTGCATGCGCTGCTTCTCGCCCCGCGAGTTGATAGGGATAACGCCGGGGTCCACGATGACCACCACACCAACTATGAGGTGATGCTCTTTCAGGACTACATTAGTGACCAGGGGAACCAAATCGAGAGCTTCCTGCTCAGATCCACTGAGCTCCACTACAACCACCAGAAGGTTGGTCCATGTAAAGACGGCACTGTAAGATAAAGCATATGATCCAATCAGAGACATGAACTTAAAAACACAAGTATAAAGTATAGTAACAACAAAACTTGAAATCTTGGTAATCAGAAACTGATATGTTCAGACAGGAGTGTCAGTGTTCTTGAGGTTCTCACCTCTCAGCGATGCTGCGGTGCGCCCGAGACACAGAGGTCTCAATGTCAATGGGATGATAACGCAAACCTCGCAACTCCAGTGTTTCATCGAGTGAACCCACCACAAACAGGGCATCGTGGCGATCTGATGAGGAAAATAAAGGAGCGTGAGAAAATGTCTCTTGGAGCAGTACTATACGCTACATTGTCTGAACATGTATGTGCATTTTTATCCCTTGCAAACTTAAACATTTGGTTGTGAATATTTTCCTGTATAATAAAAAAAAAAAAAACTATAAATCCATCTGTTATTGCATTGTTTTGTTAGGAAAACTGAACATTTGATGGAATTTCTTATATATGTAAAAAAAAATGTACGCTACTGTTCTACAAAGTGTAGGGTCAGTAAATTTTGATGTTTTTGAAAGAAGTTTATTATGATCAACAAGGCTGCTTTTATTTGATCTTAAAAAAAAAAAGCTATTTTATTAATTGGGAAATATTATTACACAAAAAAATTTATTTTAATAATTTAAGTAATTTATTCCTGTCATGGCAATGTCACATGATCCTTCAGAAAGCATTGCAATCTGCTGCTCAAGAAATATTTATTATCAATGTTGAAAACAGTTGCTGCTTAATATTTTTGTGGATTCATTTATGAATAGGAATTTCAAAAGAAAACGGCTTATTTGAAACAGAAATCTTTTGTGACTGTTTTTATTGCTGAATAAACCATAAAAAAAACTTGCTGACGCCAAATTTTGGAATGCAAATGTATAACAAAACATAAAAAATCTAATTATAGATTATAAAAATAAAATTATACATAAATAATTAAGACAATTTTAATGATAAAATTTAAATTCATACAAATGTATAGTTTGTTGTGCTGGAGCCAGTAAAATGTTGGCAGGGCAAGTGAAGGCTGCGAATATGGTTTATCAAATCCAAATTCAGAGTCTGAACAATCCATTTTGCAATAATACTTTCACAATAATCATCAGTCTGTAATATAGTACAGACCTCCACTTGCATCCAGCAGCTCTGTCCTCCTGACAAATCCCAGATATCCAGTTCTGGCCCAGAGCGTTTCAGTGTCTCCAAAGCTCAGCCGTGTGTTGAAGTGGTCTGCCTGCAGGCTCTCCTCACCGTAGATGGTATAATAACCACTGGCATTATGAGGACTGCACACCCAGATCTGGAAAACAAGGCACGAAAGCGATGAAGATGTTAGCCGTCAAACAGAACCTGCTGAGTATATGGAGGGATTTCCGACGTGGACAGTTATACCTCACTGAAACAAGTTGTTTTTGTGTTAGTACTCAAATGAAAGTGTGCTTGGTCACCTCGCCTAGATGAGAGTCTCCTAATGGTCCTCTTGTCTCTGGGTTCACGATGATTACTCTCACTCCAGGAAGAATCTAAGGCAAGGCAGAGAAAACAATACGGGATGACTGATATGTCTTCTAATAACAGTGTAAGATAAAGTAGGACAGAACTAGGATGGCCTTACAGTCCCAGACTCCATCAGCGGCAGACTCTGAGGAGCTCCTCTCTCCACCAGCCTCACTCTAAGACAGAGAAAGAAGGACAATGTCACACTGCAAGCATGTAGCAGACTGTAGCGGGCTCATCTCACACATACCTGTCATGCCGGAGGGACTTCATGTCTACATAAACAGTGGATGGGTCTGGACCAGCAGTGCCCTGATGGAAGGAGACAGAAATCAAAATAAGGCCCTGTTCTTGCATCATGACACTGTTGATGCAATAAATTTTTTGCCCCAACCTGTAGACAGATGGCCAGGTTGACTCTGGCGCCGAAAGCTGTGCTCACTGCGCGTGGAGACAGGCCCAGGTCTTTGAAGAGCTTGGAGAATGACTGCGTGAGTGCCAAACGAGGCCTCTCTTCGGCTATGACGACACAGCTCCTTACACATGAGAGGTTCACGCCACGCGCCTGCACATGCATCTCTCGTCAGCTTTTATAGACACTTTCACACTATGTTTATCTTGAACATCCCTATCTGAAAGCTATTTTCCTCACTATTACAGGATTAGTAACCCAAAAATTCTGTTATTTCCTCAACCTCATGCTACTCCAAACCTGTATGACTTCTTCCAACTTCCGAGGAATACAAAATAAGAATTTTTAATAATGTGCTGGTTGTTCTATTGCAGTAAATGGAGATTGAAAAGTGGTGCATTTGATTTGCGTGTATTTCAATTCTTCTGAAGCCATACGATAGCTTGGTGTGAGAAACTGACCAAAATGTATGTTACTTAAAAGACGATCTGCCCCTGGCAGTGAGATGTAACAGGAACTGGATCAGCCCTTTTGGTGAATGAATCATTCACTGGTTTTGTGAACTGGATCGATTGAATCACTAAAAATATCTGACTCAAAATAAGTTGTTTACAAAATGGACATTGCTTCTACATGCCAACCAGAGAGGAGTCTGTTCTCACTTGAACGTATCGTATGGTTTCAGAAGACTTGGAATATAGTACACAAGTTGAATGGATCACTTTTATGCTTTTTTTTTGTCATTTTGGAGCTGTAAAGAGTGGCCAGGATATTCTTAGAGAATATTCCTTTTGTGTTTCGCTGGAGTCATACAGGTTCAGAATGACATGTAGATGAATAAGAACTTGTATGTGACTGAGTGTGTGACTGTACACTACCGTTCAACCAAAATTTGGGATCAGTACAATTTTTTAAGAAACACGTTCAGCAAGTATGCACTGATCAAAAGTGACTGTTTTTTAAAGACTTTTACATTGCTACCAGCATTTTAATTTTTTCCTAACTTTCTAATCAAAGAATCCAGAGAAATCACGGGTTCCAGAAAAATAGTAAGAATCAAAGCTGTTTTCAACATTAATAATAAAAAATTTATTTTGAGCAGATTAGAATGCTTTCTGAAGGATCATGTGACACTGATGACTGGAGTAATGGCTGCAAAAAATTCAGCTGTCATCACAGAAATAAAAAATATTTTAAAATATATTAAAATAGTAAATATTTATTTTAAATATTAATACAATTTTTACTGTATTTTTGAACAAATAAATGCAGCCTTGATGAGCATAAGAAACTTTGTTCAAAAACAAATCATACCAACACCAACATCCTGTTGACTCACCTTCAGAGCTTCAGTCTGTGTGCCAAGGCCCTTGGTGCAGAGCTCCATGACAGAGTATGAACAGAAGGTGTCTCTGATCTTATACTGACTAAGCGTGCTCAGCCACAGGGGCAGAGACGTCTCCAGCTCCATGGGAGGGATCAGGATTGACTGGTGACCTGAATAAACACTAGACACACACAGACACAAATTACTATTTGGCTATTCTAGAAATTCCATGCATGGCATTGTGTCCTAACCAGGTGCGGTCTCAGCTTAACCTCAGATTAACATAAAATAGATGTGATTTATTGCATTACGCCCGGTTAGGTCATATCTAAAAGGTTTGATTGTGTGTACTACCTAGACATACACCACAGCACAAAGCCCAGGCCACAGTAGGGGTCCATGCAGATGGCAATTTGTCTGGATGAGTACAGTTCACACTGCAGTTTGATGGACCGACACAGAGCATTGACCGCTGAGTGAGATATCTAAAAGAAACAAATAAACAAGCTGTTTAGGACATAACCAGTCAAAGATCCTACATACTTGTTCTTGCCGAAAGCAAAATGAACAAGTAAATGGATAGATAAGTCTTGCCTTAACTCCGGTCAGCATGCCTGTGGTGGACACACTGAAGTCCAGGTAGGCCAGCATTTCCGCAGTGGGAGGTTTATAGATGTGTGAAGGCCGTTTCCTGGGAAGATCATCTGCACACACAAAATCAGTCAAGTCATGTATACTGATCTTTCAACAGTTGTCATAAAAGCTATGTGAATATATGTAATTTCTGTACCTATGTCTATGATATTCGGCCAAGTCTTCACATTCACACTGGCTGCCGCTTCTTTAGACCGCAAAATCTTAATCAGGGTCTGAGTTGTGAGGATGCAGGCTGCTTTGCTCACCTAAAACAGACAACATTGGTCAGATTAACATGCTGCACTTCATAAAAACATAAATGGATGCCATGTGCAAAATAGACTCACATCTATGATCATTCGGACTGTGGGGAGAGTGGCGGCAAGGTTCTGTGGATGAGGAGGCCTGACGGTGACCGGAATGCAGCCCGCATACAGACAACCATAAAAGGAGGCAATTAAGTCTATGCCTGTAGAAAAGATTAAAATATTTCTTGATAACATTCCATGTGCTGTTATTTCTGGGTGTTTAAGGTGCTGAGAAATGCACCTGGTGATTTTAATGACCGGTAGATAAAACCAAAAGGTTTTCTATGTGCCTACCAGTGACTAAAGTTACCATATTTAAATCATCTTAAAAAACACACACACTTGAAAGTTGCAAAATAAATGCATATTAAAAGTTTGTGCATTAATATGTTAAATTCTAGCTGTATATTCACTAAGGTGTGGTCACATTTACAAATGTTTGGTGAATTTTCCTGGGCCAACAAACAATGTATCAATGTTTGCTCGCAGAATTTAAACGGAATTTCGTTAGAGTGACCACACCCTAACATGTACTATGAAAGCTAAGATGGACATCGTTACCGGGAGGATAAAGCAGTACTACGTTGTCTCCAGTGTTAATTCCTCCTCTTTCTAGCAAAGCTGCAGTGATCTTCTCTGCTCGCTTGTGCAGTTGAGAACACGTGGCTGTGCTCACTGCTACACCCTGAAGGCCAAAGCAAGAAGAGTCTCAGTACAAAACGGTTTGACTAAATGATCAGTTTTTTATGAGTGTTGCATGTATGTCACCTTTGCATTCAGCAGCATATAGAGGACATGATCAGGATCAGTCTGTGCTCTCCACTGCAGGGCTTCAGACAGGAACTGATGCTGTAGGACAGAAGAGGACAGGTCTCAACTTATTAGCCATACAAAGACCTCAATAACAGAAATCTTAGCCTTGAATATGATAACAGGAGACACAAATCAACTCATAGCATTATTTCAGCAAACAGCATTACTAAGCCAGCAAACAAAAAAGGATCTAAGGTTTATAATATATATTTGGGGGGGATGATAGTTCACATAGTTTGTCTGTATATTTAAACACCCATAGCAGGACTCATGCAGGTAGCGGCAATAATGACCACACCATGCAGCAAAAGAGCAAGTGTATTCCTTCTGTTTCCAAAACATAATGTTTTCATCTCAGAGTACAAAAAAAATAAAGAGGTACTTGTGAGACAAAATTTTAAATCAGAAATTAAGCCAATTTTGTAAGATATAAATATGAATTGTGACAAATACAAAGTCATAGTTACAAGAAACAGTCACAATTCTGAGATGTCAAGTTAATAAAACCTATTCTCCATTTTGCTTTTTTGTTGAAGTAAAGCCAAAATGTCTTTAATAAAATCTATATCTTTATGCATGTTTTTCATCTCTAAGGCCATGAGGTTGCTGTTGTTATGGCTGGTTGCAAAGGGGAATTGAAGCTCAGCACACACAAATAGCAGAGCGTTGCTGGCATTCAGGCTTACCATGTTAGTGGGCCACACACAGAGCTACAGCCCCCAGCACGAGAGAAAAAGACAGACCAGAGCACAAGCTTAGAGGAGTTCTCTTTAAACTCTATTTGTGTTGAGTTAATGACACTATCATTTAAACCAGATCGAAAGGTGGAATCCCAGTGGTGTCTGGAGGTACTCAGAAACTGGAGGCTTGATGTTGCAAAATAATTATAATAAGAGTTAAAGTTGTGCATTATGATACAATTATAGATTTTATTACTTTATTACAGAGATAAGAGGCATTATTAAAATTGCCTATCATCATATCCTGGGACAATTCGCAAGGATATCTACAGTGAGTTTACTAAGCAGTGGCCCTGAAATCTTTGGCTAACCTTTCTGGATTGCTCTTGGTCATCAATGAGCCCAAGATCTCTCCCACTAGCCTGTGCGATCCTCTTTCCTGCCACAAGGTTGCCCACCATAATGGAGGCGGGACCGACTCCCACTGTGAAGAAAGGAAAGTACATTTTTATAGCAAATTTCACACATAATGGTAATTTAAAGTGCTTTACAGATGAATAATAAAGATTAAGATAAAAAAATAAAAATAAAAAAAGTTAAATTTTAAAAAACGAAAAAAATTTTTTAACTAATAATTAAAAATAAACTAATAAATTAAAATAAAAAAGAAACGGAAAATAAATATAAAAGGACAATCTGTAAACATAAGTGCAGGCTATAATATATGAAACCATTTTAAAATCAGATGTTCTTTTAAACTTTTCTCAGTTAACTTGATGCTTAAAGGTTATTCCCCTCATCATATTAAAAAAAGAAGTGAGACGATTATTTAGGTTTTGATTAAGATGCAAATCAAGAGTACCTGGTTGCTTTTGCCTGGGTTTTGGAAGGTTGGTCACACATGTATGAGGGCACATGAGAATATTGCAAGGGTGCAGAGATCCCTCCAGAAAGTGCTGCTTGGTCTCAGACACATGAATACCACCCAGAGGAGTTTTGGGTAACGTGTTAGCAGGGACCAGGGCCAAACAGTACAAGCCCACCTGGTGGATACTGTCTATCGCCTGTGGGAAAGCATGCAGAAAACGGAGTCATGACACCTATTACTGTGAAACAGAGAGTCAAAATCTATAAATGGCAACATTGGATACTGTAAATTTGTCATTGTTATCTGCCTCATTACATTTAGCCTGTCAGCTCAGGCCCATTCATCTCAATGACCTACTTTAGACTAAACTAAATAGATTTTAGCGAGGTCATTGAGGGTAACTTGTGTATTACCTGTAGGACTCTACTCATCCACTGGAAACTGTCCTCTTCATTGGCATCAGGCCTCTGCTCTGCCACAATCACTATTCGCTCATCATAGAAAACAGTGACGGAGAATACGGCAATTCTGCGTACACGACACACAGTCTCAGAAGAACCACATCACACTATGACATTAGTCTACACACTTTCACCTGTAATCTGAATGAGTTTTGCGTCATCCGTACCTCCCTCGGTAGACAGTTTTGACTGGCTCTACCGCCAGCGCTGTGGCCACCAGGTCGTCTGCATTGTGTCTGCGCCCACTGACTGAAAGCAGACCCTCTATCTTTCCAACCACAAACACCAAACTTCCCTGAGGGCACAGAGAAGAGTTTTTTCAATAAAAGACAGATTACCACGTCACAAATCTGCAAATAGGCTTTGTTCTACAGGTAATCCAACTGGCCCCAAATGGTCAGAATGGTAGTCTATATACAGTATATATAAGCAGAGATGCTTTAAAAATGCAACAAAGTCTACTATACTATTACTTACCGGACCCACAAAGCCCAAAAGTCCAGTGCGTGTGAAGGGAACATCTCCAATAGGGGTACCACCTGAGTTTACAGGAATCACCTGCAGACAATAAGGTCAGTGAGACTATTTTGTGTATTGATTGTAGAAATATTTCTTCCTATGCATTTTATCCATACCTCAAAAGTGTTCTTGGTCACCCCGGGAAGGCCGTAGTACATGGTGCCTCCGGCACGTGAGTTCAAAACTATCTCTCCGATCTCATCGGTCTTACAGAGCATGGGCGGCCCATCGGGCTTCACAATACACATCAGAGCTGTGGTTCAGAAAGAAAAAACAGAAATGCTCTCTAATGTAATGAATTTACTGAAATCTTAAAATATTTAAATCCAAAAATATTAAATTAACTGAAATTGAAAAAAAAAATCAAGGCTGCATTTAAGACTATACAATCATTTATATTTATAAAAAAATAATATATATTTTTCCCACAGCATTGCAGTGATAGTGAGCATTCAGACAAATTTCAAATGATGCATGAATGTGGTTTGGACTGCGTTCATAAACATTGCATTTTTGTGCATGCTACTAAAACGATTTAAATATACAGTTTTTTTCTGATGTATTGCATGCTAAATTTGTTGTCAATACCCATTAGTAGTTTCCAAGGTGGCAGTTGGTTTCAAACTTGGCAACAGTTCACGTCATGTATACATGATCTACAGTGAAATTTTTAAATGGTTGCGGAGTCTCACCTCCAGGCATGACATGTCCTACATCTTGCACGGTAAGGGCAGAGTTCTTATCCTCTGTGTTGACCCGAATCACCCCGTGACTGAGTCCTGCCATTGACAGAATGGCCCTGGCAGGGAGCGGAGCACCCTGAGCACCAGGCCTAAACACATCAAGTGACTTTAAAACATATCTATGGTACTTAAGAGTATAATGATGATGTGTATAGCTCTTGATACATGCAGGTACCTGCGGATAGCCACCGTCATGGCCTCAGGGGAGGAAGCACATGGACAGATCATTTCCGGTTTCAAACCATGAGACTGAAACACGTTCAGGAATGCATCACATGAAGAGACAGACCCTAAGACAGAAATATGGATCATTTATTTGCGCTGAAATACAGAAACACAACCACTTCAAGCTATTTCTCACAGCTTGTTTACTCACAAGGATTGGCTCCATCAGCTACAATCAGCATGCGCAGGGAAGACAGATTGGTGTCTTTCTGATCTCTGTGAGCCATCATAGCCCAGTGCAGATCTCTACATTTCACCAAGGCCACACGAGCTGTGCGCACACATATACATGAAAGACATTTAGATATTGTAGCACAGAACTGATGATATTTTGATAATGTGCCATGATTTCTTTCTAGATGATTGACCATCAGCCAGATTGCTGAAGCAATTATATGCACAGATGTTGAGGATGTCTTTACCTTTGTGAACATGAACTCTCTGCACCCAGGACAGCGGACAAGCCTTCATGACAGAGTATGGCACACTAATAGTGTGGATCCTGTTCATGACACTCTGTAAGAAAACAGAGTGAGTCATGCGGGAAGTCTGTAAAACGGAAAAGAACTCACAAAACATAAATACTCAGTAATGCTCACTGTTACAACTCCATGCCAAAGGCCTGAGTCTTTCTTGAAATCCAGGACATTAACCAGTGTTTCTCCTAAGAAAAGAGAACAAGAAAATACAATTCTCTTTGAAAAAAGTACATTACTATAATAGCTAAATGTTATTTTATTTTATTTTAGTTTATTTTAGTTTAGTGTTGTCAAAAGTACCGACCACGATACCATTCGGTACTGAAATTTTAAAAACGTCCATTTCCCGCTATGATTTGAGCACTGTTGAGCAGATTCTTAAACATTGCTGATTGGTCATTGAAGCCAATCACAGACGTATATCTGTTGAGTGCGTGAACACAATGACCAATCAGCAATGTTGAGGAATCTGCTCAACAACACTCAAATCTTAGCAGGAAATGGACGTTTTTTTAAATTTCAGTACCGAATGGTATCGTGGTCGGTACTTTTGACAACAGTAATATAATATAATATAATATAATAATATAATATAATTATAGTTATAATATAATATAATATAATTATATTATATTATTTGTTGTTATTGTTAATTAAACTATTAAGAATAATTTTTGATACCTGAAATAAAGCTGAAATAAAATTAAATATAAATATTAGATGAAAAACTTAAATTAGTCGGTACTTTTGACAACAGTAATATAATATAATATAATATAATAATATAATATAATTATAGTTATAATATAATATAATATAATTATATTATTTGTTGTTATTGTTAATTAAACTATTAAGAATAATTTTTGATACCTGAAATAAAGCTGAAATAAAATTAAATATAAATATTAGATGAAAAACTTAAATTAGAAATTAGTTGCCTTGGCCACTATCTGATATAAATCAGTTTAAGTTCAAGCACTTAAACTAGCACATAAGAAAAACTAAGATTTAAACTAAAATTAAAATGAAACTAAAAATACAAAAATAAAAGCTTATTCAAAATCGCAATAAATACTGTAATACTAAAATAACACTAATTGCAAAAATCATTTTAGACCTACATTTAAAGTGTACAAATTTAAATTCTAAAATTACACAGGCTGATAAATTAAGATAAGACAGTCAATAGGTCAAGATTCAAGTCTGGATAATAATTTGATGAAGAATTAAATGGAACAAAAAATGACAGAAAACAAGTAATCTATTCAGAAAAATAATCTAATTAGTATAAATCTAATGAAATAATCTATGACTAAGCACTGGCTATAAATTAATTTATCTCATTACTTAATTCTAGAGCCAAGAGCCGCTCAGCATTTTGCTACTCCAATAACAGGTTTACATGCATTTGTTGTACAACAGTAGTGTAGCACTCACCTTCACAGTAATTACAGGCCTGCGTTAGAGCCTGACAGTGTGTCAGCATGGAGATTTTCGACACAGCCACTCCCATCACTGTACCCTCCTTAGAGGCCTTGTACTGAAAACACACACATCACAGATTTAGACAGATTGAAAGGATTCTTACTCATCTAAACAAATGTGCGCTCTCCTGCCTGCACTCACCTCTATGTAAGCAGTGTCAGTGTTTGCAGTAGGAATGTGCGGCTGCCAGTCCTTGGAGGGTTTGGTGAGATACTTGGTATCAGTGACCACCCATTTGAGCCGAGGCCATCCTGTAAGAAAACAGGTTAGACTTCCATTCTACAGCTTCAAAAGAAAACTTAATGAATTTGATGAAGCAAGGTGATAAAATAATAAAAAGCAACAGGGAGCTAACCTTTAAATTGCATTATTTCTCCATTCTGGGTCTTTGGGAGTCCTTTTAGACACACTTCACTAGTGAGAGCGAGACCCACACCACAGCTGCCCAATAAGAAGCCTATCTGCTGACTTCCTGCATCCTAAAAATCAGACAAACAACTTTGAACACTTCATATAGCCGACATCATATTTGAAGAGTTGTTCATACTTAATCTTCTCTCATACCTTCCGAGATAAAGGCACCTCTATTGGGACAGGAATGACCTCGGCGAGAAGGCACCCATAAAAGGCCACCCAGAACATCCCAGGGTCACTGTTAGGATAAACTAACGCCACCTAAAGGGAGAAATATGGAGAATAAGACACAGCCTTGAGCTGAGAGCAGTATATGATTGCAGTGCACCAAGTACTGTATTGAAATCTTACCCTATCTCCAGGTTTCAGAACTGGTTCATTTTTGGTGCCAAGTTTGTTTAACAGCGTGTACGCCAACTTCAGACTGCGACTCCACAGTTTACCTACAGAGATCAAGGGGTGACACAAGCTCAGACAAATAATAAATATAGTAGCATATGGGTTTTGAATGACATGAGGGTGAGTAAATAATGACAGCTTTCATTTTTGGTGAACTATTCCATTAAAACATCTCAAAACTACTTGTGCCCATCCAAACATCTTACCATAAGTAAGGGTGTAGAGTGGTTTGCCAGTGATGTCCAAGGCAGTAAGGGCTGGACTCTTGGCTTGTGTGGCTCCCCAACGTGCCAGTGCCGCCTGCAGAGCTGGAGGCCAGTTACTGACCACCCCTAGTGGCTCCCCCTTTACTGGAATGATCTGTCGCCCCTCTGGCTTGGGTGTGTTGGGATCTGGCTGGGGAACTGTAAGTAGAGAAGACAAAGCATTTAGTTACAGTCGGGTCCAAAGGTCTGAGGACACTGAAAATCTGGGACTAATTCTAGGTCACTAATCAGGTAAATTTGTGACTCTGATCAAGTGACTATTTGTAAAGATTTTCTTGCTTCCACTGAGGCTCAAGATGCTCTTTGCATCATTCTTAAATCATGCTGAGAGCAAGATAATCAGGTTCTTCAAAAACTTGTAAAAATTATATTCTGTTATAATTTGTATCAAATTTTTTTGTTAAATTATAAAATAATTTAAAAGCAGAATACACCAAAAATAGCTTCATACATTCAACAATCTCTTCAGAGTCATCCAGGAAGAACTCGCTGAGTGGAGGCCGCTTGGGTCTCTTTAATGTGTTGAGCAGCTGCTGTATTTTGGTGGAGACATGACTGTGTGCTGGAACACCTGTTGACAGAAATGTTCTCATTCACCTGTTCATATTACTGAAATGTGAGCTGGTCAAAGGACACCATATGAAACAGACAGAGTCAAAGCAAATACAGATGATTCAATCAGGAGTTTTGTCACAACAAGCAAGCTGGAACAACACACAGAATCAAACAGGACCAAGTTGGGAGGACAAAACCACTGGGTGTCACTGCACTGCACTAAACACCCCTCCACCCCTACCTTTTCCTACAGTCAGATGGCATCACGAACAAGGAGGAAGCAAAAAACATTCAAATGTTAACAGAAAAACATAACCATGTCAATTTACAATCTCTCTTAAAAAAGGCACTGACAGGAAAAGTTGTGTTGCTCATTCGGGAAAGTGAATAGTGCTAATAAACGCGAGTGATGAACCAGGCATCACTTTTATACTTAACAGGAAGTGAAAAAAGCCATTCAAATAAATGAATTTACATTATTTTTTACAGTCGCTTGTGATTACTGGATAAGGATTTTTTTTCAAATAGGTTTTCTTGCAAACAAAATATTTTAGAGCTGAGCTTAACTGGAATTACTCGTATAAAAAAACAAACCCCCAATTATTATTATAATTAATATATTTAAAAAACAAATTCTAAATCTAATTTTTAAAATCCTCAAAATTAAGATATAAACTGCAATCATATTTTCTATCAATTAGTTATATCTTACGATATCTTGAAATTTCTAAAAGCATTAATTAATTTATAATTAATTTAATATAAAAATATATACGTTTTTAATAACAGCTAATTAGCTATCTACCAAATGTTAATATTAAATGTTAATATGGGATGTTGTAAAAGAAAAACTGCTATTGGGTAAGAAAATACACCAAAAAAAAAAATCACAAAAACACAGACTGAACAAATCAATCAATTCACAAAAAAAAATCTTAATATTTTAATACAATATTTTGCTTTGAATCAAATATTCAACACAGAGCTAGATATGTGGTGTTGCCCATACCGCCGGCAGTGTCCATCATGCTGGAGCGGCTCTGGCCGCGGCTCATGCCCTTCACTGCGATGTTGGGTGGCAGGTCCACTCTGGAGTTCCTGTCCTGAGGCACTGTGGACGTCACGTCAGGCGGAACGCTGCTGCTCTCTGCAGTGAGGACACATGACAGCACAGTGATTCATCCGGTGAACCCGTTCACATGCTCAATATGAAACACAACTGAACAAACAGGTTTGATTAGTTGTATTAATGCTGACTGATTTGGAAATTATGATTTGCTACTGCTTTGTTTTGCCTTGACCAGGTTAATAGAAGTCAAATAGTGCCTACGTAAGTGTGAGACAACTATAAAACTGAAGCTCTTTTGTGTGTGCACCTGAACATGTGTGTATGTGTGACTCATTATCCTGCAGTACCTATGCGGGTGTGTGCCAGCACGTCAGCGAGCACGCTGGTCTGCCCCTGGTTGTGGTTGTGAGTTTTGCCGTCTCCATGAGAGAGGGTGGAGGAGGCGGAGGAGGAGGTGGAGGAGCCCTGGACAGAGCGGTTGATCCAGTACTCAGGACTCTGGAGATTCTGAGCCAGCATTGCACTGATTGCGGCCTGACGCCTCCGCAGTGAGCCCTCGTCCTCTGATGCCGATGATGTATCTGTGGCGACACGTATACAACAACAGTTAAAAAAAGCTATTTTTGCACAGAAACAAAAAACTAAATGCAGATAAGACAACAAAAGGCAGACAGATATATTGCCTTAAGAGTGTATTAGCAGTGAAATTGTGGTTACTTAATTAAATTAATCATATGTATCAAATTTGCTATATATATGTGGCCAGGGTGTGCCCTAAAGGTTCGGGTGTGCCTATATTTTCTGAGACCCTGCTGGTCAGTGAGATCTGGACAGAAGGAGCAGCAGAAGGCTTGTTGGCGAAGTGGGACCAACTGGGAGGAGTGCAGTTTTCCGCAGGAGATTGAACAAAGGCTGAACGACGCTTAGTGGGCATGGGAAGGGCCATCTTCTCCTCTTTATGCCTGGCCAGAGCTGCCTGCACAGCCTCTGTGTGGATATCTATCAGACGGATGCAAAGAACAATGAGAAGAGAGAATGAACAGTACAGAAAGGCAAACTGAGAGAAAAACAGTTACACAATGCCACATGACAGGAGGCAGATGAGACATCCAGCAATGTCACCAAACAGTGACTGTAGTTACTAAACTGACTCATGTAGAGACAAAGAAATTTCTCTTCGTGGTGACAAATACATTAGAGAGCTACATAGAGGCATTCAGTAACACAATGTATGTTTATTTGGGCCTGGTTTAAGAAACGACTTGAGGTTTGGCTGGTTAGTACCTTCTGGTTGATGCTGTAACTATACAACAAGGAGACAAAGCATCTTTTTCCATTGCTAACTTTTCCAAAATCCTCCATATTCCAAATATTATAGATGTTTTGCCTTGTAAAAATTTGAAATGGGCTTCTTTGGGTCAGTCTCAAAAAGTATTGGTAGAAATGTAAATTGCTGTTCCAAAATGTTGTTCCAAACTTGTAAGACATCACTTCGGAAGAGAAGAAATTATTGAATAAAGTCGTTATTTTTGTTTTCTCTGCACACAAGTATTCTTGTAGCTTCATAAATGTCACATGGACTATTTTAATGATGCCCTTACTACCTTTCTGGGCCTTGAACGTGTCAGTTCCCTTGCTGTCTATGCAGGGTCAGAAAGCTCTCGGATTTGATCAAAACTATCTTAATTTGTGTTTTGAAGATGAACGAAGACAAAGCCTTAGTTTGTTTATATGAAGAGATTTATTTTATTTGTGTTATTTATTTGATTTGGGGCTTGTTTTAAAATTTCAATTTAGTTTTGTTATTTACATTTATATTATATTTAAATTTTGTTATTTAGCAGACGCTTTTATCCGAAGCGACTTACAAATGAGGACAATAGAAGCAATCAAAACCAACAAAAGAGCAATAATATACAAGTGCTATATTAGTATATTATTATAGTTATATTTCAATTTCACAAAGAAACACGCAGCATTTTGTCCAAGTAATAATAAAAGGACACATTTATTTATAATTTGTCTTAAATCTCATTTTGTAAAAAAAAAAAAAAACGTGACTCAAATCGAATCGTGAAATCAAAACCGTGAATCGAATTGAATCGTGAGTTGAGTGAATCGTTACATCCCTATTTTTGGGTGAACTATCCCTTTAAGACTAATGTAATGGCTGCTGAAAATTCGAATGTCATCACATGAATCTATTGCATTTTAAAATATATTAAAATAGAAAAAAAGTTATTTTAAATTGTAATATTTCACAATATTACTGTATTTCTAATAACATAAATGCAGGCGAGAAACATAAAAAAAAATCTCCATCACATGCTTTCAGATGGAGCTGCATTTAGCTACGCAAGCTACGCAATATCGAGTTCATAATCGCAGATCTAGACTAATCACAGAACCGGCTTTACTGACAAGATGCGCATGACAATCGCATGCGATTTATCTTGCAGCCCTATTACCAACCCCAAATTTTTTAACAGTAGTGTACTGGCAAACTGATTTTGCTTACCTGACCGGTAGCGGTCATCTCGTGTTCCCCCGCTGCGGTGAGCTCTGTGTTGCCTTGGGGCGGCAACGGGGATGGCATTAGGGGTAGAGGTAGGGTTTGAAGAAAGGCCCGGGGTTAGCTGGATGCTGACATCCACATCTATAAAGATCACAGGGTGAGTAAATAATGGTGAGTGTGAGTAAATATATATATACAGTATGAGGATAGAAATTAGACACAGACAGGGCAGAAGTGGACAGCAGGGGGTGAACTTTAACTTCAAAGCGTTAAAATGGCACCTTTGAAGACACACTTGCACATTTGATATTGGGGGTTTCGAATGAAAACATATCTACACAACAAGTATGGCTACATAATGCGTTTGAGATATTTGAAGGTCAAACCTATATTGTGTAAACAACTTGTCCCTGCAATCTAGTATGTAATGGTTTGTGTAACTATAGAACAAGGACGTCAAATATGAGGTCACTGAACTGTCAAAACCCACCAATATAGTGAACTTACCTGTTTCAGTTCCTCTTTCATGCCTGCCAGTGGGCTGCTGCTTACAGGAAGCCTATATGTATGTGTGTGTGTTTGTGTGTGGACATTAACAGGCCGGAAAGACCCTGAGAAGTGTGATGGTAAGATCGGAAAATAATCAAATTACTCGATGCTACCAGATAAAAAGATGGTTTACTAATGGCTGCTTTGGCCAAAATACTATTTCAAGTGTTCATTTTATTTTTAAAGTGCAGTCTCTTAATGAAGATATTGATGCCTTCAGCAGGTGAAGTTCTACAGATCACCATTAGGGTGCAGCATGGAGCCACACATATGCAAACGGTACAGAGAAAATAAAAACACATTTCAGATGCATATTTTATGGAACTGGGTTAAAATAGAGCAACATAATTAATGCAATGTCACAGATGTCATACTTCTACATTATATTTAATTGACTCGACCAGTGTGACGATGACATTGTGTGGCATAGAAAAGAAGAAACAGAGAAGAGGAGGAAAATTAGCAGAGAGGAAGTCTGTGTGGTGAGTCTTACTTTGGGTCTGTGGTACGAACGGTGCGAGAAGTTTAGCTCGTTTCTTTTCATAGCCCTTCTGTGTAATGTCACCTGTAAGAACAAAATACAAAAGACACATATATATTTTGTTTGAGATGTGATGGAGCCACACGTCTACAAACATAAGCTGAGCTTTCTGGCTTTGTGACGACTGGTGAACAGACAACACACACATTAAGTTTCTCGCAGTTTATTTCACAATTAGCGGTTATTGCTAATTGCTTTGCTTATTGCAAAAGCAAAGCATCCCTATTATTGCTTAGGGGTGGGAATCACCAGAGGCCTCACGATACGATATTATCACGATACTTGTCACGATACAATATTATTGCGATTTTAAATATATTGCGATATTCTGCAATATATTGCAATTTATTACCTTTTTCCAACTTCAAATTATGTCCCCAAAGGAAAACTTTGACATCTGTTTTAACTAAAAAAGAAACATTTCTCAGTTTGTTTATCTCACTTCAGTTTTATTGTTGCAGTGCAAAATGGGATTGTCAAGCAGACAAACTGACCAACACTTTCTACAGCACAGTAGCGCTACTGCAAACCAGAACAAGTAGGCCTATACTGCATAGAAATTTCCTGTCAGCACGTTATTTGAGCGGACTTTGCTTTTTCGATGAGCATGAGCGGTACACGAGCGGAACACACATTCATAAATCGGAATATTGAGCGGAGCGTCAAACCGCGCAGTGACGAGGAGTGAAACATGCGCGCTGAACACTGCCGGGCGGGGCGCGACTCGGCGCGCCATATATTATTATTATTATTATTATTATATTATATGTAGCCTATATTTTCGGTGCATCCCTACTTACATCCCCTCCTTGTTTACAAATCCGAAGTAAGTCCATACATCCGATTTAAATGCGGACGGGGCTTTCCTGAACTTTCCGCAATGCCACCCTCTTTATTTTACTAACTTACTGCATGCTGAAGGTGACCCAGCTGACCTCACCAGAAAAAAACTCACCACCATCTAGTGGATTGTAAAGAAATTGATTTTATTATTCTACCAAATAGTATAATAAAAGATCGATACTTGGCGTCCGTGTATCGATACAGTATTGCCGCGGAAAATATCGCGATACTATGCTGTATCGATTTTTCCACCCACCCCTACTATTGCTCATACTTATGGTTAACTTGTATCTTAATGCTTTTCTTTTGCGGAACACAGAAGAAGAAATGCTAAAGAAAGAGCCTGTCAAGGGGACTGGAGCTGTCAAGTTCCAAAATGGCACCATAGAAGCAAGACTTAATTATTGCTCAATTGTTTATTGAATTTTAATTATTTTTAATAAACAAATGTTTCATATTTTCAGTTGTTTTCATTTATATCTTATGCTATTTTACCATTATAGTATTTATTACTACTTTGAATTAGCTTTGATTTGTATATTAAGTTTAAATATAGGCTATACTTCAAGTTTTATAATTGTATGTGCTTTTTTCATTTTTATTTTTATATATCTATTTTGCTTTATTCTTATATCAGTTTTAGACATTTTGTTTTGTTATTTGCCAACAAAACATTTCTAATTTTCATTTAAGTTTACAGTTTTCATGTAATATTTATTTTATTTTAGCTTTATTTCAAACAAAAAATTTTATAGTTGTAATTAACCATAACACTGCATGAGACTATAAGCTATATTTTAAGTCTTCTGAAGTTACATGACAACAAAAATCAACATTCACTTATCTTCCCTTCATATCTCATTTGCACTTACACATATATTCAAACCAATTGCTTCATTATTGATCAAGCAACTACCTGAAGGTTGAATGGATATGGATTGCATGACTTTCAGTCTGTTCCTCATATAAAGCTATCAGATTCAGAAAACCTGGAAGATAATAATTTTGACTGCTTTTCTAAAATGTTTATGGTACTTTTGAATTATTTTGAAGCTTGGCAGCACAGATCCCCATTCACTTTGTAAGGTAAACAGTGGCCAGTACATTTTCAACATTTCTCCTTGTGTGTCCCTGTCCCACAGAAAGAGGAAAGTCATAAGGTTTAAAACAACACAGGAGCGAGTAAATAATGACAGAATGTTCATTTGTGGGCTAACGGTTCCGTAAAATTAAGGAAAAACAAACAGAACAAGCGAAAAAACAGAAGGATGGCCATGTGAGTCACCATCACATGGATGTACCTTGATTCTGTTCATTTTCTCATTTCTCTTCAAGTAGTTTTTGGCCTATTACCATCAAAGTCCACTCTGAGAGCTCCTCAAACTTACACAAAACAAAACACCCCTCTCTCACCCATATTCTCACACACACACACACACACACACACATGTCTCCTTTAAGCTGTGGCAAACAAGTAGCTCCTAAACTCCAGTGGCACACGGCTGGATGAGATTCACACCTCGTGGCCTGTGGCGAGTTTGAGGCAAAGCGCGTTACGCAGCCAAATCGGACCTAAATAAAAACAGGAGTGACAGATCTGCTGACGACTGTCGTTATTCTAGAGGATACGACCAGGCTCCTGGTAATTTTCTAAACCAGATCTGGTCCGTCTAGGAGACAGCTGTCAGCTTCAGGTGATAAGATTACACACAATGGTGTTTATGCTGAAAAATCAACATGCAACATGTCAGCATGAACTTCGCAGACAAAGGAAGAGAAAAGGAGGCAGGTCAGAGGGGCCAAGTGGGCCAGTTCAGCTATGAGAGGGGAGAAAAAAGAAAGCAAGCAGAGAAAAGAGAGAGAGAGAGAGAGAGAGAGAGAAATGGCTCTTTCTGTGGTTGTATGAGAAGGGACGGGCCACATTGAGCGCAGACTTCATGCCTGGTTACTCTCTACGCTTAAGAATGTGGCCTAGAAACACAACAGCCCTTTCCTGCCCCCTCTGCTCAGTATGTGACAGCTCACACACACACAACATTCCTTATTCAAACATTTAACAAACATTTTAAACGTTATTTTTGCGCACAAAAAATATTGTCGTAGTTTCATAAAATTAAGGTTGAACTACTGATGTCACATGGACTATTTTAATAATGTCCTTACTATCTATCTGGGCCTTGAACGTGTCAGTTATGTTGCGGTCTATGCAGGGTCAGAGAGCTATCCGAATTCATCAAAAATATCTTAATTTGTTTTCCGAAGATGAACGAAGGTTTTACGGGTTTGGAACGACATGAGGGTAATTAATGACAGAATTTTCATTTTTGGGTGAGCTATCCCTTTAATAAGGTGTTCCGGAGAGTTTTCAGGGCATTGCTATGGTGTTATAGGTAGTGGCCAGGGCATTACTATGTTGCTGCTATGTTGTTAATATGGTTTTCTAGAGAGTTGCACAGAAATGCCAGGTGTTCTAGGTAGTTACTAGGGCATTACTATGGAGTTAGCAGTGTGTTCTGAAGATGATATTCTAGATATGGCTTGAGTTCTTCCTTCAATTCAAAGGGACAGTTCACCCAAAATAACATTTATATCAATCACTTACTCTCATGTTGTTCTAAACCTATACAACTTTTTCTTCGGTGGAACATAAAAGAAGATAATTTGACATTTGTCCATACAATGAAAGCATATGTTGTCCAAAACAACATTTTTAAAAATACCTTCCACAAAGAGATTGAAATGGTTTGGAACTGCATAATGGGGATTGTTCAAAACGCATACAGTGCAGGATGGTTTACATGCCAAAGTTTACTTAGGTTTAGGGATTTGATCAAATACCTAAACATAAGTATCAGCAACAGTAAGAGTTGCTTGTCTCAAACCGCACTAAGAAAGATCTCAGCTAAAAACACTACACACACACACACACTACACACACACGTGTGTGTGTGAGAGCGTAAAGCTGCTTTTTGCATGCGGGCAGCGTGCTGGGCATATGGAGGGATGGCTGACTGGAGTCTCATTGTGTGTGTGGGTGATGTGGGAGACTGATGTAACGCTGGGAGGGCAGCTGGGTCACACACACACAGAGCAGGGTCTGTGTTCGCACAACAACAGGTCTGCACAAACTGGCAGTGCCACTCCAGCACTGAGGGAGCTTTGTGCCCACTCCTTCTCCTCTAAAGAGCGATTCTTTCCCTCCCTTTCTCACGTCCTTTCATCTGTTCGTCTACACGTACCTGTCTATTTAAGTACTGAGGAATCATGCCTGACTGTAACTGATCGGCTGACAAACTCGAGAGAAAATAAACTTTGGTCTATTGTGACGGCTGTGATGTCTCATACAAGTGTGTGTGTAAGGGTCAGCGCACAGGATATGAACATTACCCCACCCAGCGTGGCCTGCCAAAAGTGGTCCCAGTGTATTCATGGGGAGGAATGTGCTGATTGGATGATGACTGGGGCCAACTGGCTAGCAGAATGGCAATGGTGGCCAAATGGGATAGCTAGCCAGTTCCCTTCAGGACTCAAAGCACAGACTTCACACTGAACGGACAAACAAGCACACCACGAGTGGCCCCGATGTGCGTGTTTCTACAAATACCTGTTTAACGTCCACGCTGTTATCGGTGTCAGTGTGTCAGCGCTTGGATTCACCCTAAAGGCCTGTCAGGATCTGTGTGTGTGAGTGTGTTTACCAAGAAAGACTCAGGCAAAGCCAGTAGCAGAGGAAATGATAAGCTTGTGGGGCTTCCTGCTCCATTGGGCCCCAGGGTGACTGGAAAAACCCATGAGCAGAAGGGAGGAAGTTCAATGAGAACAGACACACACACACACATACACACACAAGAAAGTGAGGGCAAAAACAAAGAACCCGACTAAGAGGGTGCTGAATACCCCACCACAGGAGTGCTGTGTTTTTTTCTGCGGGTTGCTAGGCTTCAGGCTTTTGCGGTCTCTAAAATGAGGTGAAGGCCCCAAGAAAGACAGGAATATAAATAACTTGCCTGATGATTTTTCATAATCTAGCCCATGCTAAACATAATTCCCATCAGCTAACGGGCTCTCATTGCGCAACAGTTAAACAGTTGCTGAGGTGACGTCCTTGTTTAACTCGTACACCGCCTAATAAACAAAGCTAGGTGAGGGGTTAAGTAAGTCCAAACTACAATGATTATTGCAGTACATTTTATAAGAAAATACCATTTTAGTATTTCCACTTCAAAATGTCTGAAATTTAATTCAGTATGTTACTTTTCAAAATCAAAATCAGAATCAGAAAGAGTTTTATTGGCAAGTGTTTGCACATACAAGGAATTTGTTTTGGCGACAGAAGCTTTTAGTACACAGAGACATCAACAGACAGATAATGAAAAAATAAAGATATATGAATAAAATACACATGAATATTATATATATATATAATATATATATTATATACTAATAATAGATTTCTTTTATTTGTATTATTTATTTGTTTTAAAATTTCAGTTTAGTTTTGTTATTTGACATATTTCAATTTTCAATGGTTGCAAAACACTGAACTGTCAGTTGTACTCACAATTTCCGAGCGAACATTGTTTTAATGTAAATTCTACACCATTTCTTTCAGTGTAGTGATATCTGAGTGACTTGTCATTGGAATTAAAAGCTGCGCGTGCTTTATGTATGCAGCATCTTTGTTTGGATTGTGATTAAAATACAGTGGTTGCCAGAGATTTCTTTTATTTGTATTATTTATTTGTTTTAAAATTTCAGTTTAGTTTTGTTATTTGACATATTTCAATTTTCAATGGTTGCAAAACACTGAACTGCAAAAAGGTATTCGCACTGACTGACAGTGATTTGCAATGAAACAGTGACTGCAAGTTGTTCATTTTCAGAGCAATTTGAGATGATAAACAACACCATCTATTGGGAATTCAACAATGTTGAGCAGTTTAACCTCATGTCCATCGAGACGATTGGACGATTCAATTCATGATTCACAGGTCATATTTAGAATGATTTAATTTGATTAAATTCACAATGAAATTTTATTTGATTCAATTAATGATTCAATTAATGTACATCTTTTTAAAAATGCATTTTTTTAAAACGGCATGAAACAAATTGTGATAATCTTTTATTGTAACATATATTCAAGCAAAACATGATCCGCTTCATGATGCATGAAAATCGATGACCTCCAGTGATTTAATTGCTTAAACACACTTTAAGGAAGAACTTGAGTAGTTAAACTGTCAGGAGAGCAACATATTGGAACCGTAAACATACTTGAGGCAATCTACATAACATAATTGAAAACATCATGATAGAATGATAGTATTTTACAAAAAAAAAAAAAAAAGCTGCACATTTTTTTCGGCAACACTTCTCAGTGACGACTCGACAAACCTGTGATCTGACTCTGAAAACTGTTTCACTGAAGCAAACAGGTCTTCCCAATAAAAGAAACCCTAAACGACTGTTCCCTACACTGAAAACACTTATCAAGGCTCTGTATACAGTCCAACTGATTTAAGAGGACTCTTAATAAACACCCTCACAAAAGCTGCTTAACAGCCATTCAGTGTTACTCATAAAAACACAGTGCCAAAGAAGAAGAAGAAGTGTCCTGAAGGCAGGAATGCATTTTTGCTGCATATTTGACTTTGACCACAATTGGGCCAAATTAACTGCTGATGCATGTCACAGGGTGCAGGGGTCAGTCCAAAAGAATCAGCTGTTATTAAGACAATGTGATAAGCTGGTGAAGATATTAACAGACTTAAAGGGTCCGACTAGGCAGATGGAATGTGTGGAATTACACACGGATATGCGAACACCCACATGCACACATACTCGGGACACTTTAAATCCATATTTCATCCATATGGTGCGGGGTTCAGCGATAGACCAGCGTTGCTTCATTTTCAAATTTACACAACTATCAAGGTTGTTATTTGTCAGTGTACATATGCAAGTCCATATGGGGGTGTTTTGAAAGCAAAAGGTTGCCAGCTTCCACCATTTTCCCAATTATTTAACTCTGATCTAGCGGTGCACACTAACACTCTTGGTCAAATACAACTTTGGGTCTTAATGCTCACGCAAATTTCGCTGCATCCCAAAGTTCAAGTCTGTTGAACTCTGCCCTGAAAATTTGTATCACGTTAGGACGTGTGACCAATAGAAGACCATATGTCATGTCGTGAACTCTTAGCTAAATAATAAAAAAAATTCAATAAAAAAAAAAGCGTAACACATCAGGAGTGCAGCGTTTCAGTAAAGTGGAGTAGATTGTATATTTACATGATCAATTTAAATTATTTCAATATTTTAAATAAATATGAATACATTTAAATAGTTTGCAACCTGAAAGAAAGTGTGCAGAGTGTGACATCATATTACACAACCACTGCAGACCAGTAAATTTCTGCTTATTTTTTGCACACCAGTGTTATGTGGTGGCCATTTGCACTGCTAACTACAATGGTGAGTTTTTATGCAGGTGCAAGACAGGGTGTCTGGTGCTGATATCACTTCCTGTCAGCTTTCACAACCATCATTACCACCACTCTCACGCCACATGCAAACAAACCCGCCTATTGCGCCTCATTTCAAACCACTCTACTCAACAGTGTGGATATCGAGGAGTCTATAGCACTTAAAGGTAAAATGAGTGTGGCAGTGCTGGGAATCAATCAATCCTAATTCTGTTTGTGTGTCTGCAGTTAAAAGAGATGATCTGAATCAACTAAGAAGCAGGATCTAGCAGGGCCATACCGTATATCTCACCCACACGTTATGATGCTGAACACTGCGATCTGTGTGATCACATGAGGAGGATAGGGCTGTACAAAAAAATCGAATGCGATTTTCATGCGCATCTCGTCAGCCGCTCCTGTGATTAGTAGTAAATCTCCAGCATGTGCTTTCAGATGGAGTGGCATTTACTACACAGAGCCGTAGTTCACTGACAAGCTACGCAAAATCGCGTTCAAAATCGCAGGCGATTCATTGCCGATGCTGTGTAGTAAATGCCGCTCCATCTGAAAGCACGTGCTGGAGATTTACAACTAATAACCATCTGAGAGCACATGCTGGAGATTTACAACTAATAACAGAACCGGTTTTACTGATGAGATGCACATGAAAATCGCATTCGATTTTTTTGCACAGCCCTAGAGGAGGACAACCAAAACAAGGTGCTGATTGTAGTGGGTGATTTCCGGTTCTTCATGTATGGGCGACAGTCTGGTCTGTAGCTTCCGGGGTGAAAAAAAATCTCCTCGTGAGCAGCATAGAGCACTGATCAACCCTCTACATTGCGAGTAAATCACTCGCATATGCGACTAAATCTTGACAAACAGATTGGATGCCGACAAGAAAATAAAGAAAACCTCTGTCAAGCCATGCCAACTGATTATTTCCCAAGAGAGAGGAAATACTAAGTGTCACACCAAGTGTCTCCAAAACCAAGGGAACTTCTAACTTAGACAGCATTTTTTGCCCTCATTGGTTTGTTCGCTGTCTATGTAGGTAGCTCACTAGGTTTGAACACACAGTCATAGTCTCTTTTAAATATAAATGTTTGGCACTAATGACAGTAATTTTAGGAGACGAACACATTACAAAGAATGAAAATGAGGTGACCAACAGCCTACGGCGGTTGTAGCATGATTGGGGCCTGTTTTTTTGGCCTGTTCTGAGATGTTCAACTGCCTACAATTTTTAATATAAGAATTAAAGCCACCTAAATGCAAGGAATAAGTTACATTTAAAAGATCAAATAAAGAACCACTCTTCTAATAAATGACACAACTTTAATGGACACTTTGTAACTCTTTCATTTATTGATTTTTTTTGTTCATTTTTTTATTTTTAGCTCAATAACATTTAACATTTACATTTAAAATTCAAATTACTATTATTCTTATTATTATTATATATTAAATCTACATACTATGATTATGTGCTATATACTGATAATTATTTTATCTAAAAGATGAACCGAAATTAAAGCAAAACATGACATAAGCGTTTAAAAAAAAACAAAAAAAACCTAATTATACGTTGCCAGGGTTTGGAGCAACCCTAAAATAGGTAATCAATTTATTATTATTGTTATTACTATTATTATTAATATTTATTTAGCATTATTACTTTAAGCAAAGCCTATGGATGCAAAATGCAAATTAGCATATTCTACACTCTCTATATGTGCAATAAAAAATTTCCAGCTGCTTCTTGGCTACAATCATGATTTTTGCACCGTTTCCATCTAAATAAACCAATAAATAAATAAAAAAAGAACTGCTCTTCTATTTAATGTTATTAAATTTGTTGTGAACCTTGTAACTTTTGTTATTGATTTTTGTTGTTTATTTTTAGCTAAATTATATTTAAATACTTTATATTTTAATATAAATTAAAACACTGCACTACTTTATGGACTATATTTATAAATTATACAGCACATTATCATAATAATAATAAATAAATAAATATGAGAAAAATATAAATCTAAATGTTAATATGAATAATTCTACCTTATTATTACATTGTTATTATATAGCAGATTATCAGAGTATATAGCATTATATATAAATATAATTATATAAAATAATATGTAAAAATAACAATTTTCTATCATTCTAAATATTAAATAATAATACTATTATTAGTTATGATTATTATTAATGAGCTTGGCTCTGTACTAGAAGAGCTGAGAGGATAAAGTCAAACAGGCAAAGAGGCAGGAATTCCCTGTAATCTGTATTTAATCCTTCCAACAGAAGATAATTCAGTACAGCAGAGCCAATAATGCTACACTACAGGGCTACATTCTGGATACCATCACTTTATGATTACAATCAGGGTCGGAGAGTAAAAGCTGATTGTCTGAACTGCAGCTTGTTGTTTCACATAATGAGAGACCATTAGCTCTAATAACAAACAGGCTATGTGACTATTAGACTATCAGGCTGATTAAACTTCAGTAGAGGATGAGAGTGACGATCATTCCTGAAATACAGTTTAAAAAAACAGGAAGACAGACACATCCTTCAGCAGGTTGGTCTTCAGTCGAACAAGTGAGATCAGTCATAGTTAGAGCACCAAACAAATCAATAATCACACTGACCTTTGAGATCTGCTGGTTTGTAAACCGCACTGTTTAAAGAGTTGTGTCACTAGCATTCAGCAGGCTGACACTCTCCATCACTGAAGTGCTCACAGATGTGTTCCTGCTTTCAATATTTACACACCGAGGCAGTTCAACGGCCATCAACGGCTCAATAAAAGCTCTGCAGTCCCAGTAACAATGAAACAACCCAACAAGCCTGCGTTAGCACCAGGGGAATGCTAGCAATTTAAACAATGTGTGAATTTAGCCACTAATCCTCTAAATAAACGAAAAGTTGGGGGAGCATTTTCCACTGAATGTACTAAAACAATAATATGCGACTGTGTGAATGGTATGATTCACTCTCTGATAGAAAACTTTGAGATATGAACACGTCATAGATGGAGGAACATCAACTGTAAATCAAACACAGGATACAAAACTGAGTCACCGCACTACATGGGCGTTCACTCTGGCTGCGATTTGCACTGACAAAGCAACCGCGAATCATTCGTTTTGAATTCATTCAATGTGCAACAACTACAAATGGGAGGGCAGACTAAGATTGTGTGGTATACCGGTACAAAAAGTCAAACCACACAATTTAAACTGTAAGGTGCCAATATTTCGCAATACTTGGACCCTGACAACGTGTTATCACTAAAAAACATTTGTTAAATTAAATAAAAATAAAATAGGTAACAACTAAATAATAACTGAAAAAACTTGAACTACCTATCACTTTTCTCTATATCTATCTATATTCACGTCTACCTAAAACAAATATCTACAACCACTTCTATTGTTTTTATCTATTTATAATCGTTTCACTTCTATCTGTAATAACGTCTATCTATATCTACCTATAATCACTTTCATCTAGTGCATCTATAATCATTACTATCTATATATAACTACTTCGATCTATATCAATCTATCTATAACTTCTTCTGTCTATATCTATCTATAACCTCTTCTGTCTCTCTATAACCACTTCTATCTTCAAACCACTTCATCTATCTATCTATCTATCTATCTATCTATTAGACTTGTGCCGGTATTCGGTAATGCGATATATCACGGTAATGAATATGCACGATATTGTTATCGTGGGCACTTCTAAATACCGTGAATATCTATCTATCTATCTATCATGGGTGCTATACATCGACTGCATTGCAGCACATTCAGTTTTGATAAGTATGTGTGTCCGTGGTTCAGACTATTGCAGACACGTCCCTACGGGGCTCCGGCCTCATTTAACCGGCTAAATCAGGACACTACACCTCGGTAAGCTTCCCCAAAGCGACTAATGAACAGGCCATGCAAGGGTGTGGCTTTAGGAGACTTTAAGAACATATGTGCGTGTCTACTTGTTCGTGCATGTGAGGGTTACAGTCTCTCTAATGCAGATGAACATGGACCCCGGGGAGCCGGCTCTGTTGTAGGGCCGTGAGAGAAACAGACAAGCCTGAACTAGAGCTAAACTGCCGAGGGTCAGCATGATTCTCTCTTCCATAAATTCCCTTGGTCTCTATGACAAAAACATCAGCCCATTCCCCAAACCACAGCATTCATAAGAGACCAGACTGGATCCCTCCATGAAACCACTATAGTGCTTTAAAGGGGGGGGTTTACACTGTTAAAGAGTTGGATTCTCATGCTAAGCATGGACAAAGTTTCAAAAAACAATTTGGACGAATGACGGAGTTTCCCTTTCAAGGGAACTTCGAACTGCGTCCTCTAGGGGTCGCTATGGGGACGCCTCGTCGTGACCCGTGTCTGAAGCATACATTGAAAAAACACCAACAACACGTTGGCCGGCGACAGCTCATGACGTCACTACCGGTGCGACTATTAGTATAAATAGGCGCCGGGAGAACATGTCATTCTCTTCTTCGTCTTCACTGACTGTTTTGTTTGAAGCGTGCATTTGAACATGGTAAGAGCGATCTCTATCCTATTATTATGGCGAGCACTAGCAGAACGTTTAGAGGATGTGTGCATCCGTGTTGTTGTTGTTTAACATCTGATGACACACACGATCTATGCGTTATTTGTTTGGGCAAAGAGCACGCACGCGATGTCTCCGAGGGGCAATCGGCATGCACTGCGAGCGTTTTTTCAAGGAAAAAGCTCCGCTCTCGTTTGTCTCTCTTTTCAAGGAAAGAGGGGCAGCCATCTGCTTCCCGCGATCCAGGACCCACCCCTGCTGAGGCACGGAAGGGAATGAGCTCGTGGGGATCGCAGGTGGACCTGGC
>NW_015634251.1:538004-538533 GCF_001515625.1 Sinocyclocheilus rhinocerous
CTGCTGAAAGACCTTGATAAAGGCGAGGGCCTTTCTCCTGATGAGGTAGCTGAGCTGCGCCGCACCACGGATCTTGCTCTCCGTGCTACTAAGCAGGCCGCCTCCGCTATGGGCAGGTCTATGGCGGCAATGGTAGTAACGGAGAGACATCTGTGGGTGAACCTGGCAGATATCGGGAAGAAAGAGAGGGGCTTTCTTCTCGATGCGCCGGTTTCGCCTTACGTATTTTTTGGTACCTCCATTGTGGCGGTGGTCGAGAAGTTCAGGGAGGCAAAGGCGCGCTCAGCGGCCTTCACGAAGGTCCAGGTCTGAGCCCGAACAACATAGGGGTCCTGGTCCGTCTCCGTCTGAGGATCAGAGACGGGCACAGAAGGCTAGTGTTGCGGCTCACGCTCCTCCTCCGCCTGCGGGTAGGGGTAGGAGGAATCGCGGGTCAAAGGGAGGTAGGCAAGACCTTAGGGATGTGATCCAGACAAGGCGTCAGCGCTTTCGTCCAGATCAGAGTGATACGTGAGTATCTACTCATTTC
>NW_015634251.1:538840-549013 GCF_001515625.1 Sinocyclocheilus rhinocerous
GTGTTGTTGGTGTTTTTTCAATGTATGCTTCAGACACGGGTCACGACGAGGCGTCCCCATAGCGACCCCTAGAGGACGCAGTGTCTCGTTCCCTACTCAGGGAACCATGGTTACATAAGTAACCTGAGACGATTTCTGTGCCAAAAATCTTACTTCCGGATTCGTACAAGTTTCGGAGAGTTTTTTGCGATCGTGGCTCTTCATGACATAGACAAGGGTGGAACTCCTTATATGGGCATTTCTCCCAGAAGAGTGCGCACGCATCGACCAGAGTGAGAGCGAGATCGCACCCATCAACGCGCTTCATCCGGCAGCAGCGCTGCACCGGACTTGCTCGGGAAGAGTGTCTCCAATCCAAAGAAGTGTGTTTTTGGTTGTAATGGAAAGATAACTTTGTTCATCTCAAGATTAACATGAGATTGGGTGAAACTGTGTGTTATGCATCCTTTAACTTCTGTCAAACGTACTCTGTCCCACATCAGTTCCCCAAAACACTTTCAAAACAGTCATAATACATTACACTGACAACAATACGGAAACGACTAAACAATGCTACATTCATATGATCACCATGTGTGATGGATGATTCATACAGAAGCTGTAATGGAAATGTTAAGGGTTGATTGCTCCATTTCAAAACATAATAAGGTGTCTACAGAGGCAGTTTAGGCATCACAGGCCCAGCAGTATGGCTGTTCCAAAAAATAGGTAACTTAATTGTGCTGCCTCCAAAGAAACCTTGTTTTTGCCAAATTCTCAGGCAGCATCCCTTACTGACAACACAATTCCAGAATGCACTGCAACAAGCTCAGTACAAAAATGTAGGGATGGACCGAAATAAAAATTCTTGACCGAAGCAGAACAAAATGAAACACTGGGCCGAAGGCCGAATAACAACATGGTTTGTCGCATTTTTTCTCCATGTATTTTGCCAATGTTTTTCCACCATTGCATAAATTAAATAGCCAAAATTTGCTTTTTACGGTTTTGTCTTGCTTTTCAAAAAAAAAAAATATATAAAACAACAATTTAAAAATATTTACTTAACACTGAACATTTTTTTAACATTCTAGCAGACATTATACCAACAAAGCACAATTTAACTTAAAATTAATGTTAGTAAAATTATTAGGGATGCACCGATACCACTTTTTCCCGTACTCGCCCGATACCGATACTTTTATTTTTGGTACTTGCCGATACCGCGTACCGATACCGATATTTTTATTGCATTTGTACATTTTTTAAATATTGGGCACAGAAACCAAAAGAGTATGTATAATGTTAGTTGGTTAACTTCATTTATCAAATAGATACAGTCAAACCAAAATGCATTCAGACACCTTCAACATTTCTCACATTATCACAGTTTATTCGCTATAGTTTAGAAAATGGTAATAAAATATGACAAGAACTCAGAGTTAAACTGTGTCAGAACAAATTCAGCTTGATAATGTCAGATTGAACTTTGATAGAAAGGTATGTAATGGATTACAATCAACCAATAATTATTCAGACAGCTGTTAGTATGACAGTATTTACACAACTATCAATAGTAACTACCCTTAGCCTTAATGACAGCCTGTAGTCTCCTGGGCATGCTGTCATCCAGGTTCATGCAAACCTGAACTTCAATTATTTTTTCCCAGACTCTGTCTGAATAATTTTTGGTCCCAAATTTGTATCAGTTTTACTGGTAGTCCACTGTATGAAGAATTTTGGGGTATAATTTGTCAGTTTACTTTATTTTGCTATCCTCACTACATAAATGAACTATAGTGTCCTGCACCCACTAGTAAAACAATCTATATCTAGTCTCTGAATAATTTTTGGTGTGACTGTATATCCTTCGGTTATTTTCACACTTAATTATGCCCACTACAATGTATTTTACAAGTTTTTGTTACTTTCACTGTTAATTTTTTTGCTCTATGGTACATCATCTTTAATTTATTAGCATTAGAGCTGCTCCATTGCAGCGGTTTAGCACTGTAATCACGCGCTTTGATGTAATAATGCAGGGAACCACTCATTATAAATCTCCTAACTGGGATATTTTCAGAAACAGAAGTTGCGTTTTTTTTCCATCTGAAACGTGCTGCGATTTATATTCTAAAGCCACTCATATAATGCAGAAACACTCAAGCAAGCAAAACACGCGCAACGCGTGCACGTATTTGTACTGATGCAGAATAGTACAGCCTAGCGCATTTCACACAAGCTGCTAGATTCACTTTCGCCAGAAAGTCGTGTATGCCTAAGGTTAAAAATAAATGACATTTATAGTGAATGCCCCTATAAATGGTCTTATTTTTACGATTTAATTTTAATCCAAATGATGCGTGCTAAGTGAGCGAACATCAAAGATCACACAACAGAAGTGCGCGCGCTCTCTCCCTCTCTCTCTCCCTACCGTTAAGTAACTTGTGCATTGTTTTACTTACTTGTTTTTGACATATCCGACCGAACTACAAACTTTCCAGTGATGTCTGTGAGAAAGATATATTCACTCGACAAGCTCGCGCATCTGCGCCGCCACGCACTCAATCCACTCAGCGTGCTTTGTTAATCAGCTCGCGCACATCAGCTATACAGGCGTTAATACTGAATGTTTAACATTATATTCATTGCATACATATACTTCGTAGCAGACATCCTTAACTCCTTTCCGCTGTCTGTTGTTCTGTTGTTGGTGTTTCTTTGTCTGAATATGGCCGTGCTAAGTGAGTGAACATCAAAGATCACACAACAGAATTGCGCACGCGCTCTCTCTCTCGCTCTCTCTCTCTCTCCCTACTGTTAAGTAACTTGTGCATTGTTTTACTTACTTGTTTTTGACATATGCGACCAAACTACAAACTTTCCAGTGATGTCTGTGAGAAAGGTATATTCACTCGAAAAGCTCACGCATCTGCGCCGCCACGCGCTCAATCCACTCAGCGTGCTTTGCTTATCAGCTCGCGTACATCAGCTATACAGGCGTTAATACTGAATGTTTAACATTATATTAATTTCATACATATACTTCGTAGACATCCTTAATCTCTAATAACTCTAATAACATTCTGCTGTCTGTTGTTCTGTTGTCGGTGTTTCTTTGTCTGAATATGGCACTTATCACATGCTGTGTGGTATCGCGTTTGGTATCGGGGCATTTTAACGAGTACGAGTACAGGAGCTCAGTATCGGGCCAGATACCAGTATCGGTGCATCCCTAATAATATTATTTTTTGGCCATTTTTGAGACTTGAATCGGGCATGTATTTTTTACTGTAAAAATAAAAGCAGACTTGCTGAGCAGAAGAGAATTCTTTTAAAATATTAGAATATATTACAGATCCCAATCTGAAGACTATGTGTGAATGTTATAATAAATGTATTAATAGAGCTGTTGTAATTATTATTATCATTATTATTGTCTTCTTTTTATTTTATTTTACAGAACAACAGTAAAATTACAATACTAACATTTATAAATGTTGATGGAGTCAACATTTTTTCTCAGCTTTTTCTCAGCTTTTATTTTGGCAGAAACCCGCAGAAAGTCCTCAGTGCAGTTGACAGCAGATTTATAAATGATTGTCATTACGAATTTGGGAAGATGTTTGTCGCACGTATCATATTGTCACATGCCTTTAAAAAAAGTCATAAAAATGTTACAGAGCAACTGACGAGTATCACTGTTTCAGCGCAGATTTTCCTCGTGCTTTGGACTTTGAACCCTGGCTAACAAGCAGACAGAGCCGCGAGCTCATGCAGCGCTGTCAGATTCATGCGTGTAATATAAAACATAACATTCTGCAATTTATTTACTAATTGTTTAAGGCCATTTCGCGATTTCAATCATCATACAGTAAAAAGCAACAACCACCCTCCCTCTTCTCATCGAAGACATGCGATGCAGTACTAAACAGTCTCTCGCTGTGGGTGCTTGTCGCTGTCGGTCTTTCTCGGACACTTTTAAATGCTTTCACACTGCCGACACGTTTGCTGCATTAGTGCGCGCCTCTATTTGATCATGTCACGTCATTGTTCGGTACAATTTATTTGGCCAAACACCAAAAGAGCTTTTTTTTTTTGCTATTTTCGGCAGAATAATTTCGGTTGCCAAACATTCAGTGCATACCTACAAAAATGCATGTAAAACATTAATAAATATTTACCGAAATGCATCAATTAAAAATGAAATAATTTTTAAATGTGTCTTCCATTCTTCCATGTATATGCATTGATGCATCACCTTCCTGATTAAATTAAAATACATTTTCAATGCCCTGTGCGCTTTGCATTATGAGTGCTATTTAACTAGAGAGTATCAAATCAGTGACTTATGGATCTGACCTTTAGGAGGCAGCTGCCTATATAGTAGGGATGTGCATTCCAAGCAAAAATAATATTCAAAAATCACTGGGTATTATTCGATTATTATTTGAAAATCGCACCCCTCCCCCGCATGCATGCACAAACTAGGGGTTGATCGATATGTGTTTTTCAGGGCCGATGCCGATACCGATTATTACAGTTCAAGTAGACCGATAACCAATATTTTGAACTGGTGTAAAAATGAAAATGAATGTCAAAATTAAGAACAACAAGGGCTCTGACAAAAACTTTCTTTAAATGCTTTTAAATTATTTTATCGGCAAATAGTTTTTTTTTTAAATTATCGATATCGATACCGATAACCATAAAAAAGCTTAATTTTGGCGCCGATAATCGGCCAGGACGATAATCGGTCGACACCCAGACGAAAACTCATTTCAATGTTTTTGCGTTCTCTTGCAAAAATGTTGTCTCCCTGAGAAAATTAGCATTCTCTAGCACGACTTTAGCGTCAAAACTTTAGCATTTTATCATATATTTCAGTGTTTTTCAGGGCCGATGCCGATACCGATTATTACAGTTCAAGTAGACCGATAACCAATATTTTGAACTGGTGTAAAAATGAAAATGAATGTCAAAATTAAGAACAACAAGGGCTCTGACAAAAACTGCCTTTCCTGGTGTTGGTTGAGTGTAGTACTCCCACACTGCACTTCTTACTGTTGTCTTCCTCTGTGCATCCATCTACAATAAGGGTCATATAAAGAGAGAGTTAAAAGTGGGGCCACTGTATGCTTCATGATTAAGCCTATTAATACTGTACTACAGCTAAACAGCTTGGGGAAATGTAAGTATTTGGCTTCAATAATTTACATGTTAGAAATGTATGTGTAATAGTATAACCTTCATAATTCTTTTCTGATGACTAAAACATAACCTACTTTTAACGAACTTTTAAGCTTCTGTAGCCTATGTAAGTGTTTCCCATACACTGATTTATTTGTGGCGCCCGCCACTGACCGCCACAAATAGATTTTCCAAAAGGCTTTGACTTTGTTGAATAAACATGAGCACTGCACGTTTCAAAATTGAAACCCGGTGCGGGTGTTTTTATATCACTTTATTTCTGAAGGAACCCGACTGTCTTCAGAAAATTTTGGATGTCATTTTCATTTCATCTTGCATGTAATATCTGATAAAGCAGCGTTTGTGAGAGCAGCATTTATGAGCGGAGCGCTGCTTTGTGTACAGCGTTACCGGGGAAACCTTGATATCTACCACTCCAACAGCGCCTCCTGCTGGCAGAGAAGCATATATATGCCTCCACAAGTCTGTGGGAAACACTGCGATAGTTTTACTCAAATGAAACTATCAAATCAACCCTCTACATTGCGAGTAAATCACATGGGGAGATTTTTTAAGACAATAATCGCACAACCTATTCGATATTCTATAATTAAATCAACTAATCGAATATTCGAAAATCGTGACCCATCCCTACTATATGGGCAGTGAGGCAGCTCACTAGGTTGAAGCTGAAACAGAGCTGATGTGTCCGGTTCATCCAGGCTTGACTGGAGTCATTTAAAGTGTCAAGGTCAGACTCTAAGGGTCATATTAAGGCTTCAGTGACCTCTGTGACCTCTAGCAGAGGCAGTGTCATGGGAAAACATGTGATTCTGGCTGTAAGTTGCCTACAAGTACATCCATAAATCCAGAACACTCCTCTGCCCTGCAGCTAAACCTGATCTCATATACACTCAGAGAAGTGATGAGTCTCAGCACAACACACACACTAACAAAACACACACACAGAAATGAGAAATGAGCAGTTACATTTTAGGTTTTCAGTAGATTATATAGTTTCTCTTTTTCCCGTACAAGTCCAGGCGAGGATTTCTAAAATGCCTAAAATGTCAAGGTTTTGGCTTTGTCTTACTATTGCCTTTATACCTCACACTTTATAATGAAAAGTAGTTTGACCAATAGCGTGAAGGCTCTACATAGTTGACAAATTGTAGCGTCTGAGAGGGTAGGATCAATAAAGGACGGTCAAAGCAATGCAAATACGGGTACATATAGTGTATGAGGACTTATAGAGCGTGTCAATAAAAAATAAATAAAAAAAGCCAAAACCCAGACATTTTAGTAATTTAGTAATCCTGGCCAGGACATGTCAGGGAAAAAGAGGATGTACAGTCACCCTATTATAAGTATGACAAATTTTCAAAAAATATATGCTTGACGATTTACAAAAAATACAAAATTTTGGGGAAAAAAGAGAAAAATTACAGATTTATTTCAGATACTTTTGGTTAAACATAAAAGTAAAAAGTAAAATGATATAAAAAAAATAAGATGTATTTTAATTGTACTTGTCTAGGACAGTCACACTAAAGGAATATTTTGATGCCTAAAAAAAATGTACTTGATGAACAGACAAGTTACTTTTTAATCCATGTATAACACCCACAGTGTATAAAAAAGTATGCTGGGTCAAGCACTAGTGTGTCTGTGCATGTATGACATCTAAATCTTCTCTAAACGGAAAAAGGAGGTTTCATGTCACAACTGGATGTCTGGAGGGCTTTTTTTTCAAGACGTGTCTGGCGTGACAGACGGTGGAATCAACGCCGCACCACTGACTCAAAAGATTCTGTGTAACTGCACTGATATCTGACTACAGATTCAGAGACAAACCCATCCAGTGGGTCAGAACTACAGTTAGGCAACACATTCAACACAGGCCAGTTAAAGTCAACCAGTGATGTGGATAAACCACCTCACACAAACACACACAAAACAAACAGCAGGAGCTGGCAATGGGCACATGTTCCTCTTCTATGCTCAGACGATTTCTCATTTTCACTTTCTCATTATCAGCTAATAAACTGCTAAATTTGAAATCCAAAATTTTTAACCATGTTTTGCATTACCAACATTTAAGGCCCAAAAGATGAAGATAAATGCTATATATGCAAGCTAAAGATCATGCTATGATAATAATGAAATGTAAGTCTGATTTTAAAAAATAAAAATAAAAAATAAAAATAAAACTGAGTAGATGAGAACTCTAGTTATTTTAATTGAAGTATTCTTCAAGAAATAATGCTCTTAAAGGGTTAAATATTAGCCGCAATTAAGCACTATCACAGAATCATATTGGTTCAAAATATATTGTACACTCCTTGTCATTATAAAATGTCACTGAAAAACTTTACTTATTCTCCCTGGGTCTGTGAAGGTTGAAAACCCCTAACATATAGTATGTTTAAGGGCTTAATATGCATAAGATAAAAATAAACACCAACTCGCTGAAGTGCAGTACCGAGTATGGTCTAGAGTACATATTTGGGTTCAATGTTTAACTGGTGTGCAGTCTGTAAACAGCCAATATTATGAAAGAAAAAAATAATAATTTCACTTTCTCAAACACGGCTATGCCATATTAAAGCTATTTCTCAAGCCACTCTCCTCAAGAAACTATCCAGCCTTCAAAACCACATAAACATGAGGAAGCACAGAAGCATGTGCTCTTACAACATGACTTCTCACAGTCAAATGTAGATTCATAACATTTATCAAAACAATCCGACTCCCTTTCCCACATATTTCTTACTGTAGTGGGATAAGACTGAATTTTCGGCTTCAAACTAACAGTTTCCCAAGAGAGTGAGCATTGCTCACTCCAAACTGTTTACACGGAAAACTGTGACATCATCGAGGCCGGCCCTGTAAGAAAATAGCTGATTAAACATGACCAGGAGGGGAAAGCCCTGCTTTCAGGATATGTTTACTCAGACTGCTGTAAATACACACTGATACATGCAAAAGTCGGCTGATCATTATATCAGAGTGTATCATAAGGCGGCATGGGATTGGTTGAGCTGCCAAGCTCTGACACGTCCTGGTCTCCATCCAACACGTTGGAAACATGGAGCCGCAATTAAGCACTATCACAGAATCATATTGGTTCAAAATATATTGTACACTCCTTGTCATTATAAAATGTCACTGAAAAACTTTACTTATTCTCCCTGGGTCTGTGAAGGTTGAAAACCCCTAACATATAGTATGTTTAAGGGCTTAATATGCATAAGATAAAAATAAACACCAACTCGCTGAAGTGCAGTACCGAGTATGGTCTAGAGTACATATTTGGGTTCAATGTTTAACTGGTGTGCAGTCTGTAAACAGCCAATATTATGAAAGAAAAAAATAATAATTTCACTTTCTCAAACACGGCTATGCCATATTAAAGCTATTTCTCAAGCCACTCTCCTCAAGAAACTATCCAGCCTTCAAAACCACATAAACATGAGGAAGCACAGAAGCATGTGCTCTTACAACATGACTTCTCACAGTCAAATGTAGATTCATAACATTTATCAAAACAATCCGACTCCCTTTCCCACATATTTCTTACTGTAGTGGGATAAGACTGAATTTTCGGCTTCAAACTAACAGTTTCCCAAGAGAGTGAGCATTGCTCACTCCAAACTGTTTACACGGAAAACTGTGACATCATCGAGGCCGGCCCTGTAAGAAAATAGCTGATTAAACATGACCAGGAGGGGAAAGCCCTGCTTTCAGGATATGTTTACTCAGACTGCTGTAAATACACACTGATACATGCAAAAGTCGGCTGATCATTATATCAGAGTGTATCATAAGGCGGCATGGGATTGGTTGAGCTGCCAAGCTCTGACACGTCCTGGTCTCCATCCAACACGTTGGAAACATGGAACAAGTCCCCGAGCAACAGGGTGTGTCCGCCGGGAGAAGAGCGGGAGGAAGGGAGAGTTTCATTGCGAAAGAAGCACATGCTAGATCCTCAATTTCTTGCCACTTCATGATGTCACACCCCCTTGACCCTCGCTCACTTTTAGGTGGAACCTATAGTCAAGCAGATGAGTCATTTGACAAGCAAACCACTAGATGAGCATAAGACAGGCTGGGATATATCTATTGGTGCTTTTCCACTGCATGGTACGGCACGGTGCGGCTCGGTACGGTTCACTTTTTGGGGGTTTTCCACTGGGTACAGTACCTGGTACCTGGTACTTTTTTAGTACCACCTCGGTTGAGGTTCCAAGTGAACCGTACCGTTACCAAAACGTGATGTGTAAACTCTGCTGAGAGCTGTGCCGAGCCGAGTCGTACCACGCAGTGGAAAAGCACCATATGAGAATTATCTTCCAGGAAATGAGAGAGAGCCAATGAAAACAGGTGATTGGCAGGTCAGCTAGTGCTGGGCGGTATACCGGTTCATACCGGTGTTTATTTTTGTTATGATATGAATTTTTAAAATACCGCAATACCGGCTAAGGTCAGCCCACCTTTTTTTAGGAATCAATTTCTGTCACCAGATTTAATGATGTTTACAACAAATGGTAGCCTAGATCACACTACGAAAAACCTTGATGTTTGACAGCTTTATGACGTGGCAAAGTGCCAAGACATCTCAACTGCTGACAGAGTTCAGGGATCTGTGCAACCACACCTCTAAATATCTCCAGCTTTTGTTCTTCTGTAGTCTAAGTAAACTTCACTAAAGAGACTGCCTTTGAGTTAGAGTTAGGTAGTGGACACCTATATGTTACATATATAAACGTATATGTTGTATTAATTTAAAGGGGTCATATGATGTTGCTAAAAAGAACATTATTTTGTGTATTTGGTGTAATGAAATGTGTTTATGCGGTTTAAGGTTCAAAAAACACATTATTTTCCACATACTGTACATTATTGTTTCTCCTCTATGCCCCGCCTTTCTGAAACGCGTCAATTTTTACAAAGCTCATTGTTCTGAAAAGCGAGGTGTGCTCTGATTGGCCAGCTATCCAATGC
>NW_015634251.1:549167-561044 GCF_001515625.1 Sinocyclocheilus rhinocerous
CCAGATAGTGACGTAGGTATGTGGGGGCGTGTTAGAACGAGCCGTTTTAGGTAGGCGTGGTTGACTCTTAACTTTTATAAAGAATATCTCTTTGGATTTGAGACTTTAGTCTTTGCAACTTTACAGATCTTCTTTATGCACCAAGAGCTTGTAACACTCCAAAGAGAAAGGAAAAAATTTATAAAATCCAAGTGCAGCAGCATATTGAATGAGAAAAAAACACAGGCTTATCAACCAGGAATTGCTTCGATCCGATTACATACTAGAGATCTGAATGTATAGCCCAAGTTTTTTGCCTTCTTGAGAAGTGACAACATCTTGCGAGCCCTTCTGTGGCTTATGATGTCACACTTGGATTTAAAATTAGACCGTGTAGAGCTCCTGTTAAAATGCTTAACAGTGGCAACACTCTCCACCGACAATTGAGTGCTCATAATCTGATTCAGCAGGCCCGACTCCAGCACAATGATACACTGAGAACAGACAGAGCAAGGAAATGAGGGAGGGAAGAAGATATGGGAGAGGGGATTAGAGCTGAACATTTGTTAAAACATAAGAGAGGTTATTTTATTCGAGTAGACTGTTCCTTAAATCTGTTTTTCATTACTCATGGGTTAAAATTCAGTTCACAACAACATGGGCCAGAGTAGACAAGACAAGAAACACAACAATCAGAGAGAACATGAGTGTTGTGACTCACTCCCGACCAGGTCATTTGCTAGCAGAACAATAAAATTAGTGATAGACTGACAGATTAATCGGCCAGTAATTAGTCATTCTGAGCTTAACACCATCATATAACCAAACCCACTGGGCCGATTCTCAGAAATGGCATCAACCAAAAGTCTCAATGAATAATGGTTTCAAATATTTTTGTGTAAAATAAATGTTAATTAGTTGTGCTTGAAAAGCAAAGAGACTTAATTTTTGACTAAAATGGAAGGAAAGCAGCCCTGGCATCTTGGCGGCACATTTGGTCAACCACTAAACAACTTAAACTATGCTGTGTTTTATTTTACAACATATTGCGCAAGAACTCCCACAAGTGACTTGTGAAAGACATACACGCATCTGAGAGAAACAGCATGCAAAGTTTCAACCCAGAACCTCTCCTTCACCTATATCACAACAGTCAGACAGATCTGAAGTCAAACAAACTGTTGTAAAGAAGCTCTGACTGAAACCTGATGTCAGTGAACGTGACGTGGGAGTTCAGGAGGAATCTGTCAGCACTTGCCAGTAGGGCTGGGTATCGTTCAAAAATTTTCGATATCGATACCGATACCAATACCGATACCTTGACTTCGATACCGGTTCCTGAACGATACTTTTTTTGATACCAATTTTATGAAATCTATTTGAACAAGATTACATTATCTAAAAAAAAAACTTTGGTTTTATTTTTCAGCTTGTTGATGTTTATACAGACTCAAAGTCACTGCACAAAGGAACAAACTGTAACAAACAAAAAATCAGTGCAAATAGTTTTAATAAAGCTCAAATAGTCTTCAGTTTACACATCTGTTAGCTACATTTACACTAGTGCGTGTGACAGAATCACCTAGCTCAGACAGAATCGTCATTTCTATTCATTTTCTACTGATTTACTCATAAGCATTAGCAGTTTCTAGCGCTGTCTGCCTGTGCTCTCTCTTCCATGATCGCTGCTCTGACTCAGAGGTTATAATAGATTTAATTTCATCAACAATACATGGCCAAAACACACACGGCAATCGGAAGTTATTACAAAAACTTGATGGTGGTTTAAAGTGAGTTTTGAGTAAAAGCGGAATATAAATCTTATGCAGGGGTTAAATTGGGATTTGTTATGTGTGGGGGGGGGCTCTATGGTATCGAGCTTATATATATGTGAACTCGATACCCAGCCCTACTTGCCAGTCAGTTCACACTAACTTTGGGCCTTTAGGACAATAGTGTGGTTGAGCATGCCAGCAAAACAACCACTGCAGCTCACATGTCAAGCATCAAGAGTTCAAAACTCAGGTTAATCCGGTGCTTGTCTGAACTGTGGGGGTACAATCCCCCTTTCCTGAAATGTAAGATCTCATTCAAGGTGCTTTTACACTGAGAAGAGTGCAGAGTAAAATCCCACAAGGCATGTGTGCAAATCAAGCAAACACAACAGGACAAATGCAGGGAAAACAGGTTCTCACAGTCTGAACGTGTGTGAAACGCTTTTCCCTGGAGGGAAGCGCAGGATGGAGGGATACAAAAACAGGAGTGTCCCGGGTGCTTTGAATAAAAGCTGTAAACAAGGCTGAGGTTTGGAAACAGCAGCAGACTGAGGACTGGAGAAAGCTCTTGACTTCTACAGTCATTTGTCTGTAAATGTTCAGATTTTTCCCTCCAACAACTGCAAGACGTTCTGTAAACAACTTTGTCAGGATTTAACTAACCCAACATGTACTTTTTGGGCAGCATCAGCGAATGATTTGCTAAATATAGACTTGGGTCTCACACATTACTGCTTTCTAACTCCAAAAGAAGCCATTTTATATCATTTTACTTTTCCAAAGTAGTTCAATTATATCATTAATCAAGGTTTCTTTCACAGTGCTGTTGTAATTTAGTTTTACATGACCATTTTCCATCTTATCTATGATATGAATCTAAGAAAAAAGGCTGTTGTTATGACTCCTATATGTAAATGAGCTTTGTTTTGATTGGTTAAGCTCTGTGCACCAGCGTCGTTCACAGTGTTGCTCATCAGGGCGAGCCATGATGGAAACTGAATTGGAGATCATGTGTAAAAGTGTGTGATAATATGCAGGCCCAGACTGACATTTTCACACTGATGTTTGGAGTAAACTCTGTGGAATTCTGTTCAAAAGTTTGTGGTCAGTAAGATTATAAAGGAAGTTTCTTATGCTCACCTAGGCTACATTTTTTTAAAACTTTTTTTTAAGCCTACGCCTATGTTCTACATTCTCTGTCCTCCGCTGGAACGCCACTCTCTAGTGAACCTGGTATGAGAGCTAGTGAAAGCTAGAGATTATGGTTTATGAAGTTTTAAATATGGATATTATTCTCACACGAACACATCGATTCACTTCAGAAGGCCTTTATTAACCCCCCAGAGCCATGCAGAGTACTTTTTATGATGGATAGATGCACTTTTTTGGCCTTCAAAATCTCAACCCCCATTCACTGCATTATAAAGCTTTGTACTAGAACAGGCTCTCATACTAGGTTGTTCAAAAAACACATAATTTTCCACATATTTTACATTATTACAACGCCTCTCTCCCCAGTCTGGCATGAACGGCTCGAATAGTTCCTGTATCAAATGAAGGTCCGCCTTCTGAAATACGAAATGTGCTGTGATTGGTTAGCTGGACCAGTGTGTGCTGTGATTGGTTAGCTTGGCCAATGTGTGTTGTGATTGGTTAGCTGGGCCAGTGTGTGTTGTGATTGGCAGCACTCGGTGTTAAATAAAATATCTCCTTTTGAAGTGGACTTTGAACTTTGTAACTTTGCAGATCTTTTTTATGCTCAAACAGCAACATTACAGACTAACTAAAGTTGAAAAAGCATAATAGGACCCCTTTAATAAAACCCTGATTGCATTCGTTTGAAAGAAAAAAGCCGTATACCCCTAGGATGCTTATCGCCTTTATAAGGAGACCACATCCTGTTCATGGATGGCGCATTGTGTTGTGAGTTATGAGTGTTCCCTTGGCAGCGCATCGCTCCGTTATACCAAAAAACTAACTTTCACTCATTGAGCAGCATGACAGCACTTCCCCCGTACACACCCTGGTTCACATAGTGCCCGTAAAGGGAGGTTCAAGCAAAACCTCATGGTATTTAATGAAGGCATGTTAATAATTCAGGCTCAGCACCCTGTAAGACCACAGCGATGCGACATTAAATATTCACAGCCATAGGGCTGCCTGGACCGGTTCCTTATACAACCCACGCTGAGGGAGCAGACCCAGTGGGCCCAGTACCAGGAGAAGAGGCTCTGGGCTTTTGTTTGAGGGAAAGGGAATCTGTGTGAAGCCTGGACATCTGATCATGTCCCATCTGTCTAAGCTTAGCGCTCAATATAAATACGATGCTCCCACAAAGAAAGCATTTTGTGCTTGATTCCCGTGAGGACCCTCCTGAGGACAGATTGGAGGTTAAGTTTGACAAGCATGCAAACCTTGGTCGCACTTGGTCACATACGGTGACCTAAAAAGGGTCTTGAACTAGGGCTGTGCGATTAATCGAAATCGTCATAAAATCGCGATTTGAGCTTGCGCGAATTCTAAATCGCTTTATAGCACGATTTTCCGCGCCCCCGACCTCCCGCAGTATGCTATCCGAACCAATCAGAATAAAGAATTCCGCGCCCCCGACCTCCCGCAGTATGCTATCCGAACCAATCAGAATGCAGCGCGCCTAAATGGAGCACGAGAACAGAACAGACCGGGCGGGCATACAAACGTAACGCCAGGGCCACACACTCCGTCTGTGGTGCGTCTTTTTTCCGCGCCCATGTTAACGGAGCAGAGCGTTCAGACTGTACACGATTGCGGTCCGGCAGTGCGCTCCAGGAGCGGTGCGCCTGCAGCAGTCATGCTGCGATCGTTTCCGCACGGAGTCTATTTCTGCTGTGCTGCACGCGCTGAATTAAAGTGACAGCGCATTATTCGCTGTAAAAATTAACATGGATTGACACGGAAATTTAGTAATTACACCATAAATGCATATTATTAAAGTCTACTGTTTCACAGTTAACACATGAAGAGTTCAGATGCAAAAGCCTCTAAGTGCCGTCTGAAATTTTCATCTAAAATGAGCATTTTTGTCAGGCTCCTATATTTCTGTTCATTTATTTCACTTTAATGGCATAGAAAAGGACCTATTCATTGCCATTAAAGTAAAATTACTGAACCTAAACATAGGAGCCTGATAAAAATGCTAATTTTAGAAGAGATCAAATAAATCGCGATAGGTTTTTTTTGTCCATATTGCACAGCCCTAGCTTGAACACTTTTAGACACTTAAGCCACACTTAAAAATGTCTCAATGTTTGCATTAGATATGAAAATTCAAACCAAATGACATCTGTTAACAAATGTATCAAACTCTTTTTCTTCATTTAAACATCTGTATTATTGTTTCATAATTTCTATCAAATAAATGCCACTTGGTTTGATATTTATAAATGAAATGAAACTCATGTAATTTTAAGTGTGTTTAAAGTTAAGAAACGCCATTTGTTTATCCAACAAGTATGTGACAAACCTTTCCTCCATAAAATATGTAACAAAGGGTAATTTACAGAAAAGAGGAACTGTGATGGTGTACTCATGAGGTCAGGGTACATCTGCACGCAAATAGTCTCAGCCACACAAAAACTGCCTATAGTCAACTGACCATACCGTCAAGTCAAGTCATTTTTATTTGTATAACACTTCACAACCCATGTTGTTTTAAAGCAGCATTACAGAAAATCATGTCTTAATGTTTTAAATGAAGAGCTTACATTTTGAGCTTAACATTTTGCATACAGAAAATGAGGCCTATTTTTAGTGCAGCAAGATTTTTTTGCATTGACATCATTTTCATGAAAATTAAGCTTAAAGGGGTCATATGATGCGATTTCAATTTTTCCTTTCTCTTTGAAGTGTTACAAGCTCTTGGTGCATAAAGAAGATCTGTAAAGTTGCAAAGACTAAAGTCTCAAATCCAAAGAGATATTCTTTATAAAATTTAAGAGTCAACCACGCCTACCTAAAACGGCTCGTTCTAACACGTCCCCACATATCTACGTCACGATGTGGGAAGATTTGCATAACGCCGCCCAAATGTTCACGCAAAGAAAGAAGGCGTAACTTTTATTCTCGCTGTAGAATTGTTGCCGCTGCCGCCATGCCGTGGAGACACTGTGTTTCGTTGGGAAAGCGAAACTACTTTGTTTGGCCTTCCAAAAGAGGACGATATCCGCTTCGTCATGCCTAGAGCTGATCTGTGCTGGTCGCTGAGGAAATACATCAACTTTGCGCGGTGGATCGCCGGATCGGCTTTCACCGTGGACAAAGCGGAGTCCAGCCCGGGGTCGTCACATGAGGTTGCTGCAAGCCCGCCGGCCGCGCCGTTCTCAAGCTCCTCTCACTCAGCCCGCCGGCCATTCCTCACTCTAGGCCGCGGCCGCGTGTGAAGCTGTGTTTCGTTGTGAAAGCAAAACTACTTTGTAAAAATCGACGCGTTTCAGAAAGGCGGGGCATAGAGGAGAAACAATAATGTACAGTATGTGGAAAATAATGTGTTTTTTTAACCTTAAACCGCATAAACACATTTCATTACACCAAATACACAAAATAATGTTATTTTTAGCAACATCATATGACTCCTTTAATTTTCCCACAAATTCTGATTACAGTAATGAAAAAAATTTAAGCACACATTTAAAGGCAGTAGAAAAACAACTATGACTCACATTCAAATTGTATATTTAAAATACATATTTGTTTATAATAACTTATAGGCTATATTATATATTATAATTATAATAATATATCATTTTTTTATATGTTTGCATAATATTAATAAGAATAAGATTTTCATTAGGTTACTGAGAATTGATGGAAAAAATTTTCTTAATTTTCATGAACATATCATAATGCAAAGAAAATATCCTACAAAGGCTTTATTTTCTTTAAATATTTTTCCCTTAAATTTTTACTCATACAACCCTCTACATTGCGAGTAAATCACTCGCATATGCGACTAAATCTTCACTCTGGCGACCTATATATATATGTGTGTGTGTATGTGTATATGTTTATGTGTATATGTATGTATGTGTGTGTGTGTGTGTGTGTATGTGTATGTGTTTGTATATGTGTATGTATATATTTATCAGTCTGGCGAGTAAACAAAATGTACTAGCCAATGGCGATTCAATTGCCAAGGTGTTCGTAGAGGGCTGTCATACATGTGTTGACCTTTTTTGTGACTTTCCAATGGAAAAAAATCCTCAGTCTTGCTTTGAGCAATTTGATGGAATACTCAAAACAACAGATGAAAAAAGAGAACAACTTTATGGCAAAAATAGATATCTGTGGCTTCCCTTAATGGTCAGAGCTCAAAGGACAGTTTAACCGAGAAAGAAAAACAGAGAAAATGACTCAGAGCACAAATGAACAGAGTTCAGTCCATGTTTGGTCACTCTGTGTCCTAGATGAAACAACTGGCAATAACATGCCCCCTCCATCAGTATGGCGGCAGTAAAGCACTGAGTCTCCATACTGAAGTCAGCCTGAACTCAACTCTCTTCATAACATAAATTTCCTTTGTTCTTAAAGGGGTCATATGATGCGATTTCAATTTTTCCTTTCTCTTTGGAGTGTTACAAGCTCTTGGTGCATAAAGAAGATCTGTAAAGTTGCAAAGACTAAAGTCTCAAATCCAAAGAGATATTCTTTATAAAAGTTAAGAGTCAGCCACACCTACCTAAAACGGCTCGTTCTAAAAAAGGAGGGGCATAGAGGAGAAACAATAATGTACAGTATGTGGAAAATGTGTTTTTAAACTTTAAACCGCATAAACACATTTCATTACACTAAATACACAAAATAATGTTCTTTTTAGCAGCATCATATGACCCCTTTAAGAAGAACAATAAACTATTTAGAAGAGATTAGAGAACTAAGTATCTTCTGACCAACGTCACCAGGAGCTTGAATAATTTTTTTTGTTTGAGTTCAATTGCATGTTAAGCCGGTTAGACAAAGAGTGGCACACATTCAAAAGCAGATTCAGGCTGCACTCAACTTCCTGCAACACCTTTATATGACTCACGGATGACAGCATTGGTTTTATTACATGGTGTACAAGCACTACTAGACAGAATAATTATAATTAGGGACTCACTTGAATATAGAGATTATCAAGGTGTTATTTTTGTTTATAAGAGTCTAGATTTATCACAATTGTTGATGGGATGCCTCATTTGGTAAGGTAAGGGTGGATGCGCACACAGACACACACACGCTTGCAGAGGAGTCCATGTCTCCTCTCTCAGAGCTGGTCATTTGGGACACAAAGGTTTCAGTTGAAAGCTTCAAATGCCAGTTCAGATCAAAACCACCATAGTCCAGATCAGCTCAATGGTGCTTATTGTTACTATGATCACTACAACCCTGCAGAATTAGGTCATTATGTAGGAGATAATTTGGACAGAGTCTTTTCACTGTAAAAAGCCCCAGCGGAGCATGGTAATGGGAAATATCTCTACCCTCCAAGGTCAATGTGTGCCCTTGTGGAAACCACGCACTGATCCAGAATTAAAGGACAGACGCAAGAGATGGCAACAGCACAAACACCTTTTACACAGCAATTCAGAAACCAGGGTTTGTACAGTTTCAGACCAGCAAATATCCAGAAGTTTTCCAGACGTGATCACTGGTGCAGATTTCCATTTGGATGTCTGGAAAATAGGCCAACTTTCTTGAATTAATAGATTTAAACATTTATAGCTACTTATTAGTGTACAAATGTTTCTAATAAGATGGTTAGTGGACAGACTTAGTGCTGACTTGCAGTTGAGCTTTACTTTATATGCAGCCAAAGCAATATTTTAGAGCAAAGCAAAACTAGAATAAAAAAACATATTCACAAATTTCAGGTCTTCACATGGTATATGGGGTTTTAATTCATTTTCCTTTTAATTTAATAGAAAGGTGCCTTTTATGAAGGTATGAGAATACTTTTTGTGCAAAAAAATAAATAATTAAATAATTTTATTCAACAATTTCTTCTCTTCCGTTTCAGTCTTTGACGCATGTTCACGACATTACCACGACGCTTCATAAAATTAGGGTTGAACCACTGATGTCATATGGACTATTTTATTGATGTCCTTAATACGTTTATGGGCCTTGAACATGTCAGTTGCGTTGCTGTCTATGCAGGGTCAGGAAGCTCTCGGATTTCATCAAAAATATCTTAATTTGTGTTCCGAAGAAGAACGAAGGTCTTACGGGTTTGGAACGACATGAGGGTGAGTAAATAATGACAGAATTTTCATTTTTGGGTGAACAATCCCTTTAACATAACATTAAATTATTTGCATTTTTAAAGATTAACTTTAAGTGAGTGCAGTATGTTGATAAAGGTCTTTTCTTTTTCTAGCCTTCCCTCATTAAAAGCTGAAACTTAACGTTCAAGTCTTTAGTTAACCTATATTATTACTAGGTTACTAGTATTAGTTGCTGTGGCATATAAAGAACTGTGAAATTTCACTAGTATCTAAAATTTTGATATCATAGCAACCTTTTTTCACAACAAAATATTAGGGATGCATCGATCCGATACTCAGTATCGGCTCTGATATTGCCATTTTCTGCTGGATCGGGTATCGTTCAGACGAGACCGATCCAAATCCGATATAGTGTGTATACTATTCTGTGTTATTGTTAAGCCCCACGAAAGGCACAAAAACATTATAAAGCACCATAACGTTTTCGTGCACTATATTTCAAGTGTTCTGGAGCCGTTCCATAGTTTAATGTGAAGTATAGATGAATATTTAAGTCAAGTTCACGTAAACTCTTCTCTTAGCTGCAGCTGTCTGTCATCAGCATCACCATTCAGCATTCAAATGCGTGTCGCGTTCGGTTACTACGGTCAAAACGATGAAACTCTCTTCAAGAACTGTTAAAAGAAAAGGCTCAATAAAATATCGCACAGATATAATACACTACGCAGCAATATCTCTTCCCTTTTTTATGAGGAGCTGCGTGCTGTGACTCCGTGTTGCTTCAAGCGCATCATTCTGCGCACGGGATGCGCATATGCGCTTTGTGCCGCTCAGTAATGGAGCCATACCGTTTCGTATTATACTTTTTAGCTCAATGAAAGATTATCAATAGTATATATATATATATATATTTAGGTTACTTGTTTTTCATTAGGCTACTTGTTTACAACAAAGACAAAGAGCAATGTGTAACATTTTACCAGATTTAGTCCTACACTTATTAACTTTTATTTGTTTCCCACTAAATAATGTTGTTTCACTAAATGTTTAGTTTAATGTTTTTATAAAATTATTGTGCACACATGATTTTTCTAGAATAACTTTTGCTGCTGAATTATCCACTAACCTTGTTTATAATAGTATTTTTTGTCATAGATTATGATTATATATTTTTTCATGTTATTTTTCATTCAAATTAAGTGGTCTATATTTAGCAGATTGTGTTTAACACACAAAGAGTGATGATCAGGTCAACCCACAGAAGTATAGAAATTCTACATTGATTTTTTTTTTTAAACTGTGCTGGTATCGGATCGGAATTGGCCGATACTCAGAATTTTTGGTATCGGATCAGTACTGAAAAAATGGTAACGCTGCATCCCTACAAAATATCTATCTATATAATATCTATATCGCTCTTCTGAAAAAATTCTTCATAAATTTGTCAAATCGGCCTCTCCTAATAGTGCTTAATAAACTTGATTACTGAATATTGACCAACATATCCAAATACATCTTATCTGTTAGTCTGATTAAGATTATTAATGCTCGTGCTGAATTTAGTTGTATTGTGATTGGTTAGTGAGCAGTGATTCATTTGAGTCATATCTGCAGGAACTACTTAGCCCAAGTGTTAGAGAGAGAGAAAGAGATGGCACAAGCAGAAGAGAAGCAGGGACAGGAGTGTGACACGCTAGTGGGGAGGTGACCATCCGGGGAGACGACAGGCGAGACTGGCAGCTGCTCCTGTAGGAGGAGGGGGTGAGGGAGCCTGCAACCGCCCTCCAATTGACCAAACACTCCAGATCACTCACCTGCCCCAAGGGCACTAAATGCCCTCCACTAAACACACAGATGCAAGAGCTTTCATGTCGTTTTCACACACTCTCAAGTCACAGACTTCTAGTTCACATGCAAAACAGTGGTTTAAAACACAGTTCACCCAAAAATGAACATTCTGTCATGATTTACTCACCCTGATGTCATTGCAAAGTCGTATGACTTTCTTGCTCCAGCATTGGGGTAAACGATCCCATTACGTTCTTTTGCACTCAGCAAACATTTTATACTGTGGCCGAATGACAAAAAAATACATGGCTCAACAGTCATCAGTAATTATATGGCCATAATTTATAGTATATCATCATACAGTCATAAAATGTTGTGTTACTCCGGTTAGTTTCTAGGGCTGGTTTTCTTGATAAGCAGCCTGGAGCTGCACACATCAACAAGCTGTTTGAGAGTGTGGCCCACACACTAAATGCTTCCAGTTGTGTAACACTATTACTAAGCTGCAAACCAACACATCTCCCCCACATAGTGCTCTCTGACAGAGTGAATGAGTACAGCAGCACTGTCTTTCACAGACAGATGACACGGCGGTGAGAAGATGCTTGAAGATGCATGACGGGGCATGAAACACCATCGCTGTGATGTCATGAACATTGAATGAACTTCTAAACCCTGTGAATAGACAGGATGGCTGATCTATCACACAAAAACACTAACATAATAATATCATATTGGTCACACCGTTAAACATTTAGTGTTGCAAAAAGGCTCTTTATGATACTGAAGGACTCAGTATGGTTCTATGCATGGTCTTAGAAAATTTAACAAAAATTAAAGCATAATACCATTCCAATAGTTAGAGTCAGTAAGATTTTTTTAAAGGGGTCATATGATGTTGCTAAAAAGAACATTATTTTGTGTATTTGGTGTAATGAAATGTGTTTATGCGGTTTAAGGTTCAAAAAACACATTATTTTCCACATACTGTACATTATTGTTTCTCCTCTATGCCTTTCTGAAACGCGTCGATTTTTACAAAACTCATCGGTCTGAAAAACGAGGTGTGCTCTGATTGGCCAGCTATCCAATGC
>NW_015634251.1:564155-567089 GCF_001515625.1 Sinocyclocheilus rhinocerous
TAATGACTTATACTGTGTTTTTACGCTTTGCGTTGCGTATTGTGCCGTGTAAACATAAAACCATGTCTGCATTTGTGATCAGAAATGACAAACAAGCACTAACGTTACTCTACACTGCTCAAAATTCGCGTTTGAATCATCAGTGGCAAATGATAAAAGAAAACGTACTTACGTGAGTCAGAACTGCTGGCATTTTAGTCTAACGTTACTCTCCCAGGATCAGTAAACAGTCCTCCATAAAATGTGCTGCACACATCTGAATATTTGGGTTGAACTGTTCTGGAACGTTGTTGGTTGTAAATATTAACCACTGATTTCTAGTCTTGTCCATTTTTGGAAGGCCAAACAAAGTAGTTTCGCTCTCACAACGAAACACAGCGCCTTCATGACATGGCGGCAATACTACAGCGAGAATAAAAAGTTACGCCTTCTTTCTTTGCGTGAACATTTGGGCGGCGTTATACAAATCTTCCCAGATAGTGACGTAGGTATGTGGGGGCGTGTTAGAACGAGCCGTTTTAGGTAGGCGTGGTTAACTCTTAACTTTTATAAAGAATATCTCTTTGGATTTGAGACTTTAGTCTTAGCAACTTTACAGATCTTCTTTATGCACCAAGAGCTTGTAACACTCCAAAGAGAAAGAACAAATTTAAAAATCGCATCATATGACCCCTTTAATGAAGTAATTATTTTATTCAGCAAGGATGCATTAAACTAATCAAAAGAGACATTAAAGTGTTTGTAATGCTGTTCTTCTGAACTTCATATTCATGATTAAAAAATGTATCATGGTTTCCACAAAATTATTAAGCAGAACTGAAGAACTGGTTGCAACATTCATAAACAAGTTTTATGCGCACCAAACCAGCATATTAGAATGATTTCTGTAGGATCATGTGACACTAAAGCCTGGAGTAATGGCTGCTGAAAATTCAGCTTTGCCATGGTAGGAATAAATTACATTTAAAAATATAGCAAAACATATAGGCCTATTTTAAAAAAAACTCAATAAAATATACAAATATTTCTGTTTTTACTGTGTTATGCGTCAAATGCAGCCTTGGTGAATTTAAGAAATTTCTTTCAGAAAACATTACAAAGATCTTAAAGACCCTAAACCTTTGAATGGTTGTGTATACATTCTTTACAATATACAAAAATGAATTATGGCTTCCATCAAATGCACTGCAGAACTGTACAGTCAAGTGTCAATGTCAACCAGAAGTCTGGGTGAAAGGTACTGTAGGAGGCCTGTGATAGAGATATACAGAACTATTTATAAACTATATATAAAAATACTTGAATTAACTAAAGTAGTGACTGATAAGTAATACATTTAATAATGGAACCCCTAAGCTGACTAAGAGTATGTAAGGGCTGAAAATATAGTTTACAAGAATCAAACAATGGAAATATCAAATTGGATAATCATCATTTTATAATAATGACTAAAGGGAGAGAGGAAATGTCTACAGAAAAGGTGTGTTTGACAGATGTCTGTGTGCAAACAAGGAGTACAGCAAAAAAAGACCAGCACTGCCATTGAGTTTCCCATTAAAGCCCAGACACACACACACACTGACAGCAAAAGTGGTGCCCCTTTAACATTGTCTCAAATCTGAAAACAAAGGGCTTTGAGAACAACAAAGATGGTAACATACATAAATCCATATGCACTCGATGTCTCTGTACTACGGTATTGTGTCTAGCAGAACTGTCAAGGGCTCTCTTTTCCTTGAGGTCTAGATCACTGAACAAACAATAGTCTCAGTCTCTTGAGGTGAAATTAACGGCCGGATGCAGCAGCATTGCTGTTCTACTTCATTCACGTTCGGTTCTTTCATTTAAAGTTACACGAGTTTAAAAGCACATTTGAGAAAGGAAAATCATCATTTCTGCCGACAGACTCCGGCTGTGTTCCGAAACCTAGTGAGCTGCCTACCTAGACAGCATGTCTGGGCATCACAGGCGCTCGGAACGTTAGAAACTACATTTTGGGCATCCAGACATTCTCTCTAGCTAGGCAGCTCACTAGTTTTTGAGACACAGCCTGTTTGAAATGAAATTCTCTGAATGAAAACAGAGGACATTCAAACATTAACACAAAACAGTAGACAGTCGTATCTTTGAGATTATATGTGTGTTATAGCGCCATACGACTGTAGGACTTAAATATTAGGTTAATATTATGAACATTATTAAGGTTGAGGCGATAACTCCATCTCTTACCTTCAGACAGCTCGAGCTCCAACTCCGCCAACTGCTCTCTAACCTCTTTCGGTAGAGCTGCCAAATCTACACCGCGGTCTGCCATCGTCGTGAGAATACGCTTAAGTTGTTTTAAGTGTGATGAAATGCGTTTCGATAGCCAAAAATCCTCCCGTCAAGACAGAAGACATGAATTAAAAGGTGAGTAGCAACCCATCCGGACAACTACTCCTTCCGCCATGCTGTGAGAACTCACCAACTGCACTGTGCGGTCACGTGATCGCGTTTACCTCCTGTGTGTGATCAGACACCCCCAAACACACACACACACACACAAGCGCGCGCGCACACACACACACACACCCACACACACACACACACACACACACTTCGAGACGACACGCACGCGCCCTCTAGCGACAGGTTGTAATACTACCATGGATGTACTATGATGTTATTTATGTACAGTCATGGCCAAAAATTTTGGCAGGGACATAAATTTTGTGTTTTGCAAAGTTTGCTGCTTAAGCTGCTGTGGTGTTCATTCACATTGTTCCTAGATTATTGTGTAGAGTGATCAGACGCATTTTAAATAATTGCTAAAAGCTTCATTGGCCAAAAAATGAACTTTTCACACAAAAACAAATTTCACTGTTTTTGATCCGGACACAAAATGACCAACTAACATTAATTGGCTAATCATATCAGCAGCACATGTGAAAGTGT
>NW_015634251.1:567114-567979 GCF_001515625.1 Sinocyclocheilus rhinocerous
TCAAGGACAGACTGAAATTCTGCAGGAAGTACAAGGATTGGACAGCAGAAGACTGTTGCAAAGTAATTTTCTCTGAAGCTCCCTTCCGACTGTTTGGGACATCTGGAAACTCGATTGTTCGGAGAAGAAAAGGTGAACACTGCCATGAGTCCTGTGTTGTGCCAACAGTGAAGCATCCTGAGACCATCCATGTGTGGGGTAACAAGGGTCAACACTGTAGAAATTGACTCATTTTATTTTTTTGCAAATAAAAGCCTTTAAAACTTATATGCTTATCGTTGTTTTTCAGTATACCATAAAAACATGTGGAAAAATAATCTACAAATACTGAAGCAGCAAACTTTGCAAAACAATATGAATTGTGCAGGGCTTTCACTGTGAAGGTAAAAGTTACCACCTAAAGTGAATAATCCTCTTCAGAGTTGTGTATGAGTTAGTTAAGAATAATGCACAGTACCGCGCTTACATCGACTGCCTTTGTCACAACTCACAAAGGTGGGCATTTTGTCATTTGTCACACAACGAATCTCTTATTTACATTGTGTCTATGATTTGTTATAATGAATAGATTCGCCAGCATATACTGGGACAAGGAAACAGCCTTTGAGCGGTGAGTGGGTTCTAACCCCTCTGATTGGCCATTGCCTTCAAGAAATCAGCAGATATGTCTGTGATTGGCTACACTGCTCAGCGCTGCAAAAATACGTTGTAAAAAGAAACATTTGGCGCTAACACAACTACGCTAGAGAGATATTATTACAACTTCAACTGAGGGTGAGCACCCTGTTGCACCCCCGTAAAACCGGGCTTTGTTTGCGAAGCATGTAGTTCATTTATCTTGTTGGTCATGTTATATATATATATA
>NW_015634251.1:568264-575738 GCF_001515625.1 Sinocyclocheilus rhinocerous
AAGAGTTTGGTTCCAAAACGCTATAAATCCATTTTGATTAATTTGAGTAAAAATTTGTTTCCTTTAACAAGAAAGTGGCAAGAAAACCACTATTTTCTGTTTCAAACTTTCACATAGCATTTTTAGGTTATAATAACAAAAAATTCAAATCCAGATTTTGATTTTCAAAGTTATTATAAAAACTGATTATTTTTCCCCAAAACGCAATAAATCATTTGAATCAATATAGAAGTAATTTTTCATATTGAAACACGAAAATACACATTGAAAATACACAACAAAGTAAGTTGATCCACATATGACAGCCTCTGCACTTGGTCAGTACTAATCTTATTAATAGCTTACGTTTCTTCCCCACCGCAGAAACCACCACAGGTTCATCAGCGTTTTGTAAATAAACAATCTGCTTTGCAAAGAAAAACTCTACTTCCAATCAAACGCAAAGTGATTTGCAAATACAGAACTCTATTTGAGAGAAAATGCTGAGGTATGGACAAATATATGTATTGTGTGTGTTACAACTGTGAGACTCATTTGCCTTTTTATGAGGAAACTTGGCTTCATTTTCTCACAAATGCATGCAGGCAGATTTTCTCACAAATGCAATTGAGCAACTTTCATTTCCAAAAACAGCAGATGGGGCTGTTGGTCAATTAACGCTAGTCTCCCGAGACCCGAAACACCCGTTTACCTTTTCAGGGAATACAGCAGACCAACACGTTTAGCCATGTCACTATTTTTGAACTAATCAATCATGTTAACAACTTTACAGCACTTATTGTGAATTTCACTGACACTGTAGTAGGGTTGCTTTGTTAAAACGTCTATATGGTTAATTATAGATATAGTAAGACAGAAACTCACCTGTTCCCCACCCATATTGGTCTGAAAAGGTATCCACAGAAGGCAGGCAGGTAACACACGCACAACTCAACTTTAACACTGGACGAGGGAACACAGAACAGACTAGAACTAAATACACAGGCAAACGAGGATAATTAACAAGATACAGGTGAACTGAATGACACAATCAGACATGAGGAAAATTAGGTCACGGAGCACATGAGGAAAGAAAACACAACAAACAGTCCTGGGGTGTGACACCTCCTTTTACTTTGAGATCATACTGAGGTTAAATACAGATTTAATATCATAACAAGAAATAGTTTAATATAGCTATGATCCTGTTTTTGATACTGTTATGTATGTTATATATGTATTTATTTATTTATTTTTTTAATAAATATTGTTATCAATTAAATATTATCTTTCTATATGTACATTATTGCTATAAGACTATTATAGTGTTTGGTATAAGAAACATTACTTGTTAACACATCATGTTAATACATCTATTTTTTATTTTAATATAGTTATGTATTTACTTTTAATTTTCAATTATTTTTATGCATATTAACATTATATATGTATACTATTACTACTACTTTTATATTACTGATATTTAAATCATATTTTATGTACATTTTATAATATAAGACCATTACGTTTGGTGTGTATAAGAAACATTACTTATTACATTTCTTTTTTTAATGAAGTTATGTATATTTACTTTATTTTTAAATAAAAAATTTTACTTGTATAGGTATATTATTACTATTGTGAGTTATTTTATATTATTGATATTCAAAGTGTTGTATATTTATAGAAAATGTTGTTTTGTATTAAACCGGTTTAGCATTGAATATAAAAAATAAATATTTTTTCCATAAAGTTTTCAATCATATATATTACGGTTAACATATAAGTCACACTTCCAAACATTTGGTATATCACAAAAAAAAAACCCTGTCCTTTATAATATAAAAGACTCAAAAAGATTTCATGAGTTTAGTTTAGTGGACCAATCAATCTCCAAATCAAAGTTTACAAGAATCAACCAATCAAACTATATAATTACATAAAACATTTTAAGTATGTACAGTCTTTAATGGTGCCTAAATAAAACTAGAAACATTTGTTTTTTGTTTTTTTGTTTAATCAAAACTGCAGCACTGTGTTCAGAGTATTTCACTTCAGCATGCATGAAAAATAGTAAATATATATGGTACACATATGTACATAACAAGGACAATTCCAAAAACTATCAGTCCAACTTGGAGTGAGGTTATTTCCCATAAAAGACATACACTTAAAACAACTTTTTCCCACAATATCCTTTTTTCTCTGGCCTAAGATCATCCTATTCAAAATGACTTCAATCAATTCAAATCTATCTCAGGGAAACTGCATTGAATTTGCCTTGCATTAACTAATTCCATAATAAATTAATTGTGCATCATGTTGGAATTATGGATCATTAAGTCCATCAGAAATCTGGTACAACTTTAAAGTGATTATCAGAAAAAGGGGGAAATCAAACAGGCATTCTTATTAATCTATACAAATAAAAATACCTACAAATATTTGAGTACAAAGTGTTAGAAGAACACAAACTAGAACGAAAAAAGGAAGTCTACAAAAGAATTTGTACTTTTCTGTCTTACAACACAAGATTTATTGTAATCGGTCATTTCTATAGTCCTGGCAGCGTACAATGAAAAAATGAAATCTTAGAAAAAGTGCCAGTGAAGCTAAAAATTCTCCATTCTGCTCATTTCAGATCAACAATCCTCTATTTGGGTTTGGCTGAACGTCTACAGTGCCAGCAGATAATATAACAGAAAAGCCAGGGTCAACACTTAAACCAGGAGTCATTTGTAAGATATCGGTTAAGTGGTAACCTTGATAAGCTATTTAAAAGAGTAGCTGACAATCTCTGAGACACCGAACTGGAAAATGACCCCAAAATGTCTTTTAGTGCATTCTGACAGGCCTATATACATTTTGGACTGACATTGTGTTAACTGTCATTGTGTTAATGTTGAAAAAGTTCAAGTTACATACATTGAGCAACAACAGTACATCTTAGTCCCTTGTTTATATGCTGCCTTATTTTTTTAAAGTGTCTGATATTGCGTAAAAAGACCATGTGTTTGGATAAACATCTTAGTACAGATAAAAGCATTCAAACAACAGTAGAATTGGACACTCTTTGTTCCCTGCAGCCTAGTTACATGTAATAGCACCCTATTACATCCAGGTGGCAGAATAGAATATGCTTAAAATTAAGGGCAGTGCTCTCTGGCTGTTATTAAAGGCATTACTGTTAATTCATTACCCCAGGTCTGATGGTACAGATGCCTGAATATGCTAGGTGACCAGTTGGCTCAGCGACACGGAGTGAGGTTAACCTATGAAGAGGCACTCGTGTGATTAAGGCGGCAGAATCCTCATCTCTTTTAATTGTTTATAAGGGATTGTGCATGTTAATGAGTTGATAAGCAACCAGAGAAACAAATAGTGTTACAAAGCATCGTGATATCAACTTTAACAGTCAGGTAATCATGAAAATGACTGAACGGGAGGCACTAGGGCTGTATTTCTGTAAATTGAGCACAATGGAAGCCAATTTATATATATATATATATATATATATATAGTCAAAATTGTTAAATACTAATGAGATAAGTCTTCATTGTAAGACGCTATCATGAGAAATTATGAAGTCAAAATCATGACATACTAAGTCATCATTACGAGAAGTCAAAATTATGAAGAAAAGTCATAATTAGGACTTTATCCATTTTTTGGGACAATTTTTACTTTTATGAATTTTTATGACATACTTCATAAGTCATAATTATGGGATAAACGTTTTTTTTTAAATTCTCAATTTAAAAATGTACTTTTTTCATAATTTTAATTTAGACTATCTCTGTTATGATCTTTACATCATTATGACGTTTATGCTCCATTGTCTACTTTTTAATCTCATAATTATGCATGTCATACTTAGTATGTCATACTTTTGATGTTTTATCTCATATTGACTTAGTATCTAATAATACTGACGTTTTATCTAATAATTATTTACCAAAGCATGTTTTTTTTTCTCTTATGTAGCAGAAATGGGATTCCATAAAGAACACAGCAGCAGGGATAGACAATAACTAATAATAAAAAAAGAAAAAGACAAGGGCAAAAAAAGTCTCGGACTACTTTAGGAGACTTAACTCGTAATAGCCAACATAACTCAATCTAAAGCTGCATTTAAAACACTGTGATCACAGGGAAAGGAAACGGCATGATTTAAAACAGTAAATATATCGATTTCTCAAGACAAGGGTCCTGATTAAAATGAATCATACATAATGACCTCGGACAGTATGCTGTTTGCTGTTTCTGAGTTTGTCGTACACAAGCAAACAACGATAGGACCAAACTATGAGGTTCCATAGCCCAAACTGAACGCAATGTGCCAATACAATACAGTTTTTATATAGCAAAAAGTTTGCATGCTAGCAAGGCAGTCTTAGTGTATCAGTCCTTCACAAACTGCTATTTTCCATTATACATCACTGTACACCCACACGAGAAGCACACATGCACACGTCAATTATAAACGTATATAACAGGTTAAAAATGAGGTAAGATGAGCGAGGGTCAGATGAGGGGGATGGCCACTTCAAAACTAAAAATCTGCTCTAAAATAGCAAGGTAGAAGATCCTACAGAACATTAAAGCATCATGTTTCTCTCAAACACACACTTACTGATACATACATATATATATATATATATATATATATATATATATATAAAAATATATAAAGTATTGCATCGTTGCAACTCTGAGACGCAGCCTGCATGTGTGACATACACCGAGTCACGGTTCAAACAAACAATGTCTTTATTGCAGCGTGTGTCTGTGGGAATACGTTTAATGACAGGAAGTGCTTTGCAGCCCTATAGCCAGTGGAGGAGCAGGAGGAAGTTGAAGGAAGTAGCAGGAGTTACAGAGAATGCAAATGAGAGCATGGTTTGGAGTCCAGCCCCCTTAGTCTATGGCATAGTGAACGACAATCTCCTTCGGTCTCTCTCTATATGTGTACATAGTCCCAGTTTCATTCCCAGAATGCAGCTGAGCTCCAGGCCTGAGCGTGATGGCGTGAGAGGGAACCAGCATTCTCCTCTCGCAGATCTGCCCCTCTCTCCCGGGATGCGGAGAGTCCCAGGCAGACTGTTACCTGCTCTCATCATCTGTTGGATGGGTGGGACTGTGTGGCCATGATGATGTGCGATGGCCCGCCGCTCTCCCCTCGCTGGCTGCCCATCCCCGCCAGCACTGACATGGCCACCGCCTCGGCTGCGGCGCGGGAGTTCAGGCCGTTGGGGCCTACCGCGGACGAGGGGCTGGGGGCCAGAGAGCTGTGCTGAATGACCGGTGCCGGGGAGCCTGTGGGCTCAGACGTCTCTTTCATATGCTCCTCTCCTGAGGGACATCAATAAATGAAGGTTAGATCCCGCAGATGCAGGTCAAAGACCTCAATGTGAGCTCCACTCACCCAAGTAGACGGCTTTCTTTTGGAGGTTGGTGACGGGACAGTCTTTGTGGGCTAACAGCAACTGCTTCAGATGAGCAACTTCGTTTCGCAGATGAGACACCTCGTTCTTGTACACAGAAATACAGGAAAACAGAAAAGTGTGAACATCACTCTTGGTCACAAACTAGCTAACAACAAAGCACTTGCAAACACATTTGTATCTACTCAATTTCAAAGTACAATGCCAAGCCATCAATGCACACAACAAAAGAAATGAAAAAAAAAAAAATGTAAGAAACATGACAAAAATAAAACAAAATAAGGCAAGTAATGGTAAAACAATTTAATAAATAAATATACAAATAAAAAAATATTTTATATTATAAAAATAAGGCCAATAATTATAAAATAATAAACAATAATAACAAAAGATAAAACAAAATGAAATAACAAAAACAATAAATAAATACATAAATAATACATACATAAAGTTTTATTCTTACAATAAATACAATTATTATTATTTTTAATAGTATCAATGATAAAGTCAATTTGAAAAATTCTCAATAACTGTAATAAAATAAAATAAAAATCTAGTCTCAGGTTATGTTTGGAATAAGATACTAGCAATACTGCAGTATATGTAAAGATATAAAAAAATATGAAAATATTTTAAAAACCAGTATGTGAAACGGTATGCAGTAAAGTTATGCATTTCAGACTAGGGTTGGGAATCGAAAATCGATTCCGATTCCAGAATCTGAGACTTAAAGGGTTACTCCACCCCAAAATGAAAATTTTGTCATTAATCACTTACCCCCATGTCGTTCCAAACCCGTAAAAGCTTCGTTCGTCTTCGGAACACAATTTAAGATATTTTGGATGAAAACCGGGAGGCTTGTGACTGTCCCATTGCCTGCCAAGTAAATTACACTGTCAAGGTCCAGAAAAGTATGAAAGACATCGTCAGAATAGTCCATCTGCCATCAGTGGTTCAATCTGAATTTCATGAAGCGACGAGAATACTTTTTGTACGCAAAGAAAACAAAAATAACGACTTTATTCAACAATTCGTCTCCTCTGTGTCTCCGCATCACCGTAGCGCCATTTTGGAGAGTATCCACTGAATGTAAACTGCGTATACTGTTCTACTTGTCTGTGTCAGCCGCACCACACGTTTATTTACGCTTTGATTTGAACTAAAACAGCGTATCCTTGTGTCGCGGTTGATACAGAAGAGCGTACGCAGTTTGCGTTCAGCGCATATTCTCCAAAATGGCGCTACGGTGATGCGGAGACACAGAGGAGACGAATTGTTGCAGAATAGTCCATCTGCCATCAGTGGTTCAACCGTAACGTTATGAAGTGACGAGAATACTTTTTGTATGTGAAGAAAACAAAAATAATGACTTTATTCAACAATTCGTCTCCTCCGCGTCACCATAGCGCCATTTTGGAGAGTATCCACTGAACGCAAACATGTCTTTCATACTTTTCTGGGCCTTGAGAGTGTAATTTACTTGGCAGGCAATGGGACAGTCACAAGCCTCCCGGTTTTCATCCAAAATATCTTAAATTGTGTTCCGAAGACGAACGAAGCTTTTACGGGTTTGGAACGACATGGGGGTAAGTGATTAATGACAAAATTTTCATTTTGGGGTGGAGTAACCCTTTAAGATCAGGAATCGGATACTTGCTGTCAAATTAAAATTTCTATCTATTTTCGCCTATCGATTCCTAAGCGCTTTTCTTTTTTTTTTTTTCTTCATCTGTGAGGACCGGACCTAGCGATCTGCCAGGACCTTGCTCACTAATCTAAGCGCTCCAAAGTTTGGCCAAAGTTTGGCTACATTTGCGATCAGAAGCCAAAAAAGCTAAGTATAATATCTGTGATAGCTAAACATGTTGCGAGAGAGGTGTCACCACCAACATGACAAAGCACTTTAATTTATTAGATCGTTAAAGAGCGCGAACACGATTCAAACACCAACGTGATTCTATTCCTAAATTACAATGATTCGTCTGTTTCATTCCTCAACCTTTGACGTGTGTGATCAATGTTGTGATCACTTGGTTCATCCGTGCAGCGTA
>NW_015634251.1:577213-584592 GCF_001515625.1 Sinocyclocheilus rhinocerous
GTGTGCGATCAATGTTGTGATCACATGGTTCATCTGTGCAGAGTACGATCGCACCATTCAGTTTGATTTGAACATTTAAATTTGCTTTCGCTCTGCCGCTGACCTGAAGAGAGCATCTGTCTGTCATGAATGAAACAGCTTCACAGTCTTTTCAGTCACACAGTATCATCATTTCTGTGTTACAAACATTCAAGTCACAGAAGTACTGGCATAAAAGTTTATAGTTTAGATATAAACTGTGTGTACGACGTGTATGGTAGCGATTAAAATAGGGTAAATCACCTTTTGAAAGTAATTTGACACTTCAAATGAAGATTTATCGATTACATTGTTATGCCAGTAGGTGGCGAAAAGGGGCTGTTAAAATGTATTTGTCTTTGAATCATACAAGAGATTCGTTCAAGAACGCTGATTCATCCAGTAATGAAACAAGTATCTTGAGTGAGTCATTTAATCATTAATTCATTAATGTGATTTTGTTTAGTTGTCTAATGTTTTTTCTTCAGAATCATGAGAGAACCACAACGTCCATTGGGGAAAGAAAAAAAAAAACAATTTATCCAGAATCATGCAGTTCTATTTTGCACACAAACAGCTCTTAAAGAGTCCAGTTTTTATGTAGCCTGTTGATTTTTGTTCATGGTATTCAGCTCCAATAAATGGTTTGCAAAAAAGAGACAGGATAAATGTTTGATATTATTGAATCACATTGTCATCGAAAAGAATCGGAATCGATAAGCAGAATCGGAATCGGAATCGGAATTGATCAAATTCAAACGATACCCAACCCTATTTCAGACCATGATTTGCTACAAATTGGTCACAATCTCATAACATTACATATTTACATCTTGGTGAGCAACATCCAGTTATCTATTAAATAAATACAGCCTTTATTTGCTTTTTTTGTGTGCAAACAAAATCTATCTTAACTTTTGCCACACAAAAGTACCAAAACATCACAGTTGATATTGCTTTTGGTTCAATCTTGACTTTTTAGATAGAAGTTATGGACAAATGCAGTGATTCATGGGATACGGAATCCCACACAGTATGCTCTGGTTGCATAAAATCTGGGTTTTCCATGCGTTGCATTCAGAAATTGACATACTGTCAAAATTTGGAAGGACACAGAGGAACCACGTCACACATTTCTCAAATTGCAATAAGCAATATCAGTGCTCATTCACATTTTAGATTAAAAAATGTCCGAAAATCTTTCGCACACACTAACCGACAGCGAGACGTTGATGGAGGTGAGTTCTTCAGCCTTCTTCTCCAGAGAGCCGACCCATATCTTGCGTTTCTGTCTGCAACGAGAAGCTGCTGCCCGGTTCCGCTCCAGGAAGCGCTGCCTCCTCTCATCAGGGTCGTCATCAGTCGTCCTCCGCCTGCGACCTCCGGTGGGCTGAGCGGGTGACACCTGAACACAGCAGGGCAGAGTAAACAGAGATGTTTACTGCGTAATGCCACAGCAAAGTGAAAGATTGCTCCCTGACAAACACAATGGCATCTGTTGTATACAGAATGTTTACACTCGACAATTGGAGTGTGAAGATATGCCATACCTGTGGCTGAGCAGGGGATGGGGCGTCTGGATGCTGGACCAGCAGCTGGCTTTGCTCCACTCTCTGAGGGACCATCGCACTGGACCCCATCGCCACACCAAGGCAACCCTGAGCTGTGGGCATCTGCTGAGATAATGCTGCCTTCAACCTCTAAAGACAACAACAAAAACATCATGGTAGTATGGCACAAGATGGCATTCTGTCTAATTATAAGGCAGCTTACAGCTTCACATTCAATTTTATTACTCTTTCATGTGGAATGGGCATTTCATAAAACTGTGAACCGCAACTCATCAAGCACTGAGGAGAGAAATCATGTGACAGAAAGGAAATAACAGTGTGAACTTCTGCATTTTATTTCTATAGTTTAGGACGTTCATCTAGATTTTTTCTCCATGGCTTTTTTTTTTTTTTTTTTTTAATTTTTAAGAAAAAATCTCATTATACGTCCAAGTCCAAGCATTGACAAAGTTGAGCAGGAAATCCAGAGAGGAAGTCATGTCTATTGACGGGAAGTACGTAAAACACATCAGACTATAGACAGGCCTTCACAAGTACAAGTTCCAAGAGAATATAGACTACTTTAACGCTCACCACATAGAAAAAGAGACGTGCCAGCTAGTTATTTAATGGAGCAGACTAATGCCACATAGCTAAGCTAAAGCTAATTATGTTAAATATAGATATGTCCTGAGAAAAGTATAAGAATAATGAGATTAGACAAAACTATAATGCAATTCTTAGTTAGAGTCAATATATTGTGCATCGGGAAAACTTTAATGTTTTGAGCATAGCAAGAAAACGTGTCTGTTTACATTCTTGCTCTTATTTAGAGGATGCTCATGCAGAAATGGACAGAGAGGACCTCTTTGCAGAAATGGGCTACGCAACAGGAGAGACACAAAGTCGTAAAACTTACCCCATTCCGGTACAAGGCATCTAGTGATTGTTGTAGATGCAAATGAAACAATGACTGAAGGAACGAAGACAAAAGCATACGATTAAGACAACAAATACCTTACGGTGTGCTTGAGATAGGGTGTTTTACAGAAAGGTATAATGCGAGCAACAAAGTCTTTATCAGCATAAAGATTGTAAGGCCTATAATAATGAGCCTCAAGATGCCTCATAACAAAAGAGTTGTTCCAAACATTGAATATATTGAATTAGTCTGAGCAAACATCTCGTTAAATATTATAACTTTGGTTGGAAACGGGTTTGTAATGCTCCTCATAGAAGTAAAAGTATTGGAAATATTTTATGGTCTTTCTTGTTTCTATTAAATGTAGGTTAAATGTATCACTGAGCTTGCAAAAATTAATCGTGCAGCATTATGTTAACTATGAATCGTGCACTCTGGACTCAGTACGGTAATCTATAACTTTTTTTTTTTCTCCCAAAAACGCACTAGCAACCTAGGCTCAAATTAGGTTAATTATGCAGTGCTTGTCTGCTAGATTAACCTCATACTTAAACATGTCTTAAACACGTGTGTGTGTGTGTGAATAACCTTACACATCTCTCAAGAAACCAAGACACGTAGTGCTATTTATTAATAATCAAGAGAACATAAACATAGCAAAATGTGTTGCGTTTTGTTACTTTTTCTAGTGTTATTTTAGTATTATTTACTATTATGGTTTTTATTAATAATTTGAATTGGCTTTTATTTTTACATTTCAGTTTTCATTTCAGTTTTAGAATCAAATGAGCCAAATGACACAGCCCCACTAGTCGTCAAACCACCCACCAACTAGCCTATTACAAAAAAATAGTTATTTTTTGCATTTCTTTGTATAACAAGTATATTTGAAATACAAACTGTTAATGACAGAGCTGCTTTGTTCCAACAGCCTGTGTTTGTTTGTTGTGAGAACTATCACCCATGTGATGTGCTGGATAAAGACTTTCAACATGGAAACACTAGGCAAGCCAAGGCATTCGAGCATTTTGCAAAATGATCCACAGGCTGGATTAGGAAGAAAATAGATTTGCCCTCACCATCTTTGCCTCATTGTGGGGGTTATAGCCTGAGGGTGAAGATGAGCCGCTACTGCTGCCCCCTAGTGGAGGGCCGGGAATTCCTGGAATGTTGGGCACCATACACAAGGGCCTCACCAGCTACACCACAAGGCCAAATGCATAACATATTATGAGGCAAATTATGAATGACTCCAAAGATCAGAAATGACAGCTCACTTTAAAAGAGAAGTGGGTCATTTTTGAGCTACAAGTGACACTGTGCTGAAACAAGGGGGTTGTATGGCACTTTAACATTGGAAAAATATTACACACTTTGTCTTGAATTGAATCACAGCAAAGTCCCTTCAAGGTAAGTCACGGGAATCTATTTTCTAAGTAATAGGTACTGGAAGACTGAAATCTCCAACTGTTTGTCAGGATTACATTTCAATAATATATTTCAAATCAACAAAGTTTGCTTCTTTAACTCAAATTATGCTAACACAAGGCATTTTTACAGACTCCTAAACATGATACTAAGGACCTCTTTCTCAAATTATAAAGGCAGCTATATATTTTAAAACTGATATATATTATGTGAGAAAAAATAGTGTGATAAGAAAAACAAACTTGTAACATTTTTTAATAAAAATGAAATAATTAATACTATTGTTACAAAATAAACTATTTAAATATTATCTGGAAAATATCAGTATTTATAAAAAAAAACTCAAAATAATTATAAGTTACTGTGAACTTTTCCTAAGTGCTATTTTAGTATTATTTATATACTATTATAGTAGTTATTAATACATTTTGCATTTATTTTTAAATGTCCAGTTTTCATTTAAATTTTAGTTTTAAGTTTTAGTAAATTTGTAATGTCCTTTGTCATTTTGCTAGTTCTATTTAATGTTATATTCTGTTTAGCCATCTTAGTACTTTAACTAAAACTTATTTTATTTAAGTTTCAAGGCAACAGGTTTTTTTCACATAATATTTATATTTTACTTTATTTCAGCTTTTAATTTCAGCAGTTTTAATTACAATGAATTTTCCACAGATCTTGCAGACCCTATTATGAAAACCAGTTTTACAGTAAACAAAAAGGCAAGTGTCACCAACTCTCCCATTCCTTTTCCTTTGAGTGGGCCATCTCTTTATACTCAACATATTTAGATTCCAATACTCAGAAATACACTTCAAACTTACAGATATTACAGAGGGCATCTGCATAGGACCTGGAAGCACAGGAAATGTTTGACCATTGGGAAGCATCATCATTGGGTACGGCACTGTTGGAGATCTAAAACAGAAGGAGAGAAATGCCCAGTTTGCACAAGCAGTGAGAGCAGAAAGCAATGCACAGACTGAAGTTCTGCTCTCTTCCTGTCCACTATCTGACCAAACATTCGTGGAACGTCAAGCACAGCATAAATGAGCCAGCTGCCCACAGTCTCCTAAGCATTACTACCAAATCAACTTATAGCAGCACAGTGAGTCATATAGAAATGAGTCACACAGAATAAGCTGACGGCCAAAAACACGGGGTTGTGCTCTTACCCCAGTGTGCGGTTGGATGGTGGGGTGTGTGTGATGACAGAGGTAGGGGAGGGCATGGTGGGCTGCAGGCCGTCATAACCCAGGTGCAGTGGGAGGTAGCCAGGACGCACTATGGCAGGGGTGGGAGCCGAACTGACGGCAGGCTTTGGAGGAGAATCCTGTAAGAAAGATAATCAGCCAGCTAAGCACAAAATAATTAAAAAAGCAACACTGTTTGCTTCCAAAAGCAATGTCATCCAGGCATGACTCTTTGTTTAGTTCAGTTACTGTTAAATACACAGTTTAGTGAAATGATGTCTCTATAGTGGCCACATGAATGCCAAATGTGTGCTAGCATACATTACTACAAACTATTTTATATTCTAAGTATTCTACAAAACGTCTCAGACCACTAGTGATAATGCTTAAATTTAGCATTTTAATTAATTTAATTATTTGCATACTTAAATAGTTAAAAATTATTAAATTAAATTATTTTAACTTGTTTTTCAATCATTTGTTATTACAAATTATATTTTCAATACAAGTGAAATGTTCAATCTAAAAGTTTATATAAATGTCATAATGTCTTTGTATGTGATTGGTCCTCCTTTTTCCAGAACTCAAACTGCATGAACTCTACAAATTTGTGTAAAACCTGATTATCATATCCTCCATGATTTGAGAATGATCTAAAGAGGATCTTGTGCTTCAGTGGAAGAACATCTGACTGTCTGTACAAAAATACACATGATCAATGTCATAATCTTAAATGTTCATTTTACGTGTTTCAAAATCCTAACATTCTAGGTTTAAATCAGGCTTTGAATTGCAGATTTCCAATGTGGTTTCAGATTTTTGGACTTTTTGGTTTGCTTTTGGTTTTGCTCTAGCAAGTCTGGTTTGCATAAAGCATGTACCTTTCCTCTGCTGACGGGCTCTTTGCTGCTGTCTGACATGCTGGAGATGGAGTCAGGGCTGGCAGGCGGAGAAGAGTCCACCTCCACGGGGTCCTCCTCCTTCACCTTAATGTCTGAAGGCGTCTGCAAACTCATGTCAAGTGCTCCTGAATTAGGAGCAGGCAACTGCATGGAAAAAAGAAAGACAGATGACGAACGCGACAGACAGAGAAGGAGAGAGTGAGGCGAGACAGTGTTACACATGAGAACTGATAGGGAACTCTGCAGTCCATAAATCTGAGTTTTTGGCAGCAGGCAGCCGAGCTCCTCATGTTTGGAGCACGTCTGACAGTATGACTGAATCCCTCCACCCAGTCCCATAGCTCACCGGGTTCTTGGCCCTCTTGTCCTCATCTTCCTGGGCCTTAGGGAACTCCTGCTCGAATGAGCTGGCCAGCTCATTGAACAGGCCCACCTCTTCACAGTTTTTCAGGAAACGAGTGGGAGTCGGCGTCTGGTCTGGAGTACAGAGCGAGAAACAGAGAGATCTCATTGTTTCCTTATGCAAGACGGCCTCAAGGACAGTATAAACTCTGCCACGCAGCTAAACGGCTGTACGTACCAGTACTAACCAAATCTGCTTGCGATTTAACATGATAAATCTGGGAGAGTTCAAGGCTGTTATTACATTTGTGTTTTTTCCCAAGGGTTTAATGTGACAAAAAAAAAAAAAAAAAAAACAGCACGTTGTGAATTTTCCCCCTTAAAATTACTAGCTTAAGGGGACTTAGCTTCACTCTACAGCTATAAAGTAATGATATCGAATTACATTGTTAAATCTCTGTAGTATTTGTTTTGTCAGTGCCATTAAAACAAGCATTCCAAGTTACCATTAACCACAAAAGAAGTGACAAAAAACATGCACATAAATATGGGATGGATGGTAGAAACATGCACCAACCAAAGACAAATTAATAATCACTAGAGTATTTATTTTATACATATAAAGATTCATTCATTATTTCTATAATTTAATAATAAATCAAGTTACATAATAATTACATCATTAAAACACACATATATTTTAAGCCTAACTTTTTTAATGTTTTATATTAAAAATTATATAATATATATTAGTGCTGTCAAACGATTAATCGAGATTAATTGCATCCAAAATAAAAGTTTTTGTTTACATAATATATGTGTGTATACTGTGTATATTTATTATGTATATATAAATACACACACATGCATGTATATATTTAAGAAAATGTGTTGTTTATATATTAAATATATTTATATATAATATAAAATATAAGAATATATAAATGTATAAATGTATATATATATATAAGTAAATATTTTAAAAATATACTGTATGTGTGTGTATTTATATATACATAGTAAA
>NW_015634251.1:585160-587238 GCF_001515625.1 Sinocyclocheilus rhinocerous
GTTTTTGTTTACATAATATATGTGTGTATACTGTGTATATTTATTATGTATATATAAATACACACACATGCATGTATATATTTAAGAAAATGTGTTGTTTATATATTAAATATATTTATATATAATATAAAATATAAGAATATATAAATGTATAAATGTATATATATATATAAGTAAATATTTTAAAAATATACTGTATGTGTGTGTATTTATATATACGTAATAAATATACACAGTACACATACATATATTTATGTAAACAAAAACTTTTATTTTGGATGTGATTAATCGTTTGACAGCACGCACATATATTATATATATAATATAAATTATATATGTTATAATTTAATATAAAATAATAATAATAATAATATATAGCGCAATTAATTATACTATTAGTTATATATATGTTATGTAAGGGATAATGTGATTTATAAATAATTTATAAATAATAATTTTAATTAATACATTAATATTATATGATATAATTAATGATATAATATTAATTAATGATATAATTAAATTATATGTATGTATATATACATATACATATACATATACACACACACAGGTTTGTTTTTGTGAAAAGTGGGGACATCCCATAGGCGTAATGGTTTTTATACTGTACAGACCATATATTCTATTGCCCTTCACCAACCCTACCCCTAAACCTACCCCTCACAGGAAACTTTGTGCTATTTCAGATTTTCAATACACTCCATTCTGTGTGATTTATATGCGTTTTGAAAAGTGGGGACATGGGGTAATGTCCTGAAAAGTCACCTTCTGCTTGTAATACCTATGTCATACCCTTGTCATTATACAAATGTATGTCCTCATTTGTCACAAAAACGCGCACACACACACACACACACACATACTGACATGTGTATATAATTATATATAAAAATTATATTTTTGATAACTGTGCACTGTGCCTTCACACTGTCTGCGTGCAAAGTACCTGCAATGATGACTGAGTCAGTTCTAGCGGGTCCAAACTTCAGCGTCATTTCATGTTTGTGTTTATGGACAGCCAGGTGGTCCTCATTAGTAAACCTCTACAAAGCAACACAGATGAACAGATGGATTACGAGACAAATCTGACCAGAAAATGAGAAAGGAGCATTTCAAGACCTCAGGGCAGAGACACACTTCCAAAGGAAGAAGAGGGAGTGGCATTGACAAGATTTGTCTTTCGAAACAGATATTGTAGGCCAGAGAGGACTTAATAATGATAATTTTTCACCAAACCCGTGCTCTGCTCAAAGCCTCTGAGGTATAGAATGTAACTATACAGTGTCAGTGTCAAAGACGTACAGTAGAGGCGGCTTTCTGTTTCACAGCTGACCTTTGTGCCCTTATACAGCCTCAAGGCTTACAACGCTTACGTTTCTTTACGCTTCCGTTCAGAAGTGCAGCTACAGCATTACACAGTAAGTATTGAACTTCCACATTTGTCACATAATAAAAAAAGGTTCTACCAGCTTTCATGCAATACAAAAATACATTGTGCAAATGACAAAAGGACTAACGCTAAGGTGGAGTTTTGTGGTTTAGCACTTTTACCCAGTGGCCGAGCCATGATGTTATGCATGCAAAACACAACAGCTCATGGGCAGAGCAAACTACACAGATGTATTCAATTAACATTTATGACAGGCAATCATGCATTCTCCAACGGGCTTTTATATTTACCTTTGAAACAAAACAGCTGTTAAGGTGGTAAAACTGTACGCTGCAGATGCACAGCCAGTGAATCATGGATATTTAAGAAACCAGTATTAAAGATGCTTTTTTTGGAATATGATGCATAAAATGCCCCTATGATCTGACAGATGAACAATGAAATAGGTGCAGGAAAGGAAATCTAATTAAAGATGATAAAGATTATATATGTGACCCTGGACCACAAAACCAGTCTTAAGTCGCTGGGTCAGATTCCAGATATTCAAATAGTTGTATAATAGTTGTAGCCAAATATTGTCCGATCCTAATAAACCATACATCAATGGAACCATACATCAATGCAATTCAAAAAATTGACCCTTATGACTGGTTTTGTGGTCCAGGATCAC
>NW_015634251.1:587351-601459 GCF_001515625.1 Sinocyclocheilus rhinocerous
AAACCTCCTTTTGTTTCATTGTTATGATTTCAGTCCCTTAACATTTCCATTACTGAATCTTTCACAACTTTCACAACAGAAAAATCTGGAAAAAAAACAACAAAAGCAACTCCATTGCCAAATGATGAGATATAACTTTGCTATATAAATATGCAACAATTCTTGAAAAATGTATTTACAGTTTTTTTTAAAGACTTTTCACAGTCTTCTTAGAAGCAGCATTGTCATATTGTCTGTTTTAACTACATGTTAAATGAATAATATTAATAATATAATATGAACAACAAGAGTAAGTACAAGATTACACAGTAAGACATAAACTCTTTATTTCTGATTCACTAAAAAACAGCTCATAAGAGTCAATCGTTCAGGAATCAGACTACTTTGGATGTGATGTAGGCTATGTTTCATTCAATTGGGAATCAGACTACATTGACAGCACTGTACTGTATGTGTTTGATTCACTAAAAAGAACCAGTTCAAAAGAGTAATTCGTTCAGGAGTTATTTGCTCAGGACTACACGGTTTACACTGTATGTTTGTGATTCACTAAAGAACCGATGGATTTGGACAACACTGGTTGCGATACATAGTTTGGATTCACTAAAAAGTTTGACTCAAAATAGTTATTTGCTCAGGAATCAGAACTACACTGTTTGTGCCATATGTTTCTGATTCACTAAAAACAATGGACCCAAACAAGTGATTTGTTTGGGAACTGGACACCACCTGTCATGTTGTTATGTTTTTGATTCACCAAAAAGAATCTACTCAAAATAGCTATTTGCTTTGGATTCAGACCACATCGTTTGCAATGCATGTTTTTGATTCACTAAAAAGTACCAATTCAAAAGAGTCATTTGTTCAGGAATTGGACTACACTGGTAAGCGCTGCATTTGTTGAATTCATAAAAAAAAAGAACTGGCTCATTTGGAATCAGACTACACTGCTCAAGCGTCATCCAGTTCAGTTTATTTTTTTGTAATGGAACGTTTTGAGGAAAATAACAGTTGTTTGAAGAAGCGCCTCAACTACTGGATCCTTGCGGTCTCTTCCAAAACAGCTTGAGTGGACATGGAGCCTCTAGGATTAGCTTTTCCTCTTTCTGAGTGGATTTCATGACTCAAGCCGTGTTCTCTGGGCTTCACAGTCTTCTTCAGACTATTTCTGGCTCTGTGTCACGGTTACAGTTCAGCCGTGACAGCGCAAAGTGGGAACACAGTCAAGTGTCAGAGGCGTATTTTTAGATGTGCCAGCATCACCAATACAACAACTGCATGGCCCGTAGCTTCTTCTCCCTCGACTTAAATTAGTTACTCTGGCAAGGACGACACACAATGACAACACAAGGACAACAGAATGACTGAAGCAAACAGAGCAACTCATTAACACCAACAAACAAGAGGCACCGCTAGGCCTGTCGCAATAATCAATATATCGACTTATCGCGCAATATATGTACAAGACCTCAATAATTTTTGGTGACGCAATATATCGCCCATTATATTTACTTACAAATTAATGTCACCATGTTTTGTACATTCCACTTGCAAAAAGTTGTTATCGTGACAGGCCTAGGCACCGCTAGAGTGCCTTATGTGCATGGAGTAGACTTTTTATATTTCCACATTTGCAGCTGTATCTTAAGTTTGTACTTTCCTCTCAGAAAGGAGAATGCGACACTGGGAAATGCATCAAATAGAGCTTATCTAGTAATCGAGATTAGGGTTGTTCCGATTCCGATACTAATATCGGAAATTCCGCCGATACCACAAAAAATTACTTGAACGAGTACTTGAACCCATGTACCGATCCAATACCATTTTCTTAAACAAGACCTAGTTTTGCACCCGCTAGCTTTGCTTAACGCAGCAAATCGGAAATCAATTCTTCTTCACTGCTCAGAATGCAAACACAGGAAGTTGTGCTGTGTTGCCACAAGCAACCACTATTTAGAGCAGCGAAGAAGAAATACAAACGTGCTAGCAGTATGTCCACGGTTTGGCAGTATTTCAGACTGGACCAACCAGCCAGTAAAATGGCGACATGTCTCATATGCCATACTGCAATTGGGGTGGCAAAAGTATTAGCAACTTTAACACGAGTAACTTAATAAAGCATTTGAAGACGCGTCACCCCGTAGAACACGATGTTTACACAAAAGCTAGGGCAGAGAAGGATGAGCCGTGCCAGACTCAACAAACTTTGGAAGCTTCATTCAAACGAAGAGAAAAGTTTTCACAAGACGAAAACGAACGATAAAGATAACCGACAAAATTATCAAGTTTATTGTTCTGGATGACCAGCCACTGTCAGTGGTCGAAAACGTGGGATTTCGCTGCTTAATTGAACATTTGGAGCCCCAGTACAGTTTGCCTGGTCGCAAATTACATCTCTGAAACAGCGCTCCCTAAGCTATATGAGACAGTGCGTAAACACATTTCATGTAAACTAAAAGATGTGCAATCAGTCAGCTTTACTACCGACATCTGGAGCTGCGACGCGACCCCGCTGTCTTTACGAAGTTTGACAGCACACTGGGTGGACACAGTGACGCCGTCATCTTTTACTCTTCAAAGTGCAGTGCTGCAAGCTAGCGAGTTTCGTGGGTCACACACCGGCAAGTCCATAGCTGAAGCAATTGAGGGGATGCTTGTGAAGTGGAATATCTCTAAGTCCCGTGTTCATGTTATTTTGCGCGACAACGCGAGCAACATGAAAAAAGCCAAGGACGAGATGGGTGTGTCGAGTTTGGGGTGCTTCGCACACTCTCTCCAACTGGTGGTACACGAAGGCCTGTTATCACAGAGAAGTGTGAGTGATGCTCTGGCGAACTGTAGGAAGATAATCAGCCATTTCAAACACTCACCATTGGCCACAACACGCCTGGAGGATATTCAGAGGGATCTAAAAATGCCCACCAAACGTTTGCACCAAGATATGGCGACAAGGTGGAATAGAACTTTTTATATGGTAGAGAGATTACTTGAGCAGAAGCAGCCGATTTCAGCATACGGCGCTGATCACGACCTGCCAACCACATTGACAGCCAACCAGTGGGCTTTGCTGGAAAAAACTGTCACTGTTTTGGCACCATTTGAGGAACTGACCAAACAGATTAACTCCTCCACCTCATCTGTAGCGGAAGTCATCCCCTCAGTTACAGTTTTAAAACGGCTACTTGCTCGGGAGAGCCAGGAGGACACCGGTATAAACACAATGAAAACTACCCTTCTTGAGGCCGTCAAGAAACAGCAGCAGCAGTGAGAGTAGCTTGAAGGGCCTGTTTGAAGAAATCCTGCAGGAGCATGATGAGGAACATGGTGCAGGTACTACAAGCACACATGTTTAACTTCAGACATATGTGGTGGAGCAAACTATCTCACACTCAGACAGCACATTCCAATACTGGGCAGTCAACCAAGTTCGGTTTCCCACTCTGGCTGCCACTGCTGCAAAGTTTCTATGCGCCCCTGGTACCAGTGTGGACAGCGAGAGACTGTTCAGCACAGCATCTAACATTGTGGATGCAAAGAGAAACAGGCTAGGAAGAGAGAGAGCAGAAATGCTAATTTTCCTGAAAAAGAACTTGCTATTGTTATTGAAATTGTGAGCAATACTAAGTTCCCACAGCAGTGTGTAACCTAGTTGTATGTATAATTTAATTCTGGGTTCTCTTGTTGAATCTTAACTTGTTCAGTTGAGGTTTATTTTTGTACTCTATTACTCAAGTCTCTTATTTCACTACACTGTGGCTGCACTTAGTGGTTTTTTTAAAGGACTACTTAGATTGAGTATAAGTTACTGTTGCACTTTTTTGTACTTTTGTATTTAAAACTGAAATTCCTTTTATTTAACAAAATTGTTTCTGGACTTTAAGTTTTAAAGAGATTATTTTCTTATATTATTCATATTTACTTTTTAAAAATATTTTTATATTTATTTGTTGCACTGTTTTTTATACAGTTATATTGTAAAACTAAAATACCTTTTTCAGTTTACAGTGTTAGATTTGTGGCTGCATTTGAAGGTCTTTTTCACTTAAGAAAAATAAATAATATTACTGTCAAATATATGTCAGATAATAAAAATACTCTAGTTCACTGTATGTATTTGTTCATGTTTTATTAAGGGATAAGTCTGAAGCACACAATAAAATAATTCTCTCAATTCATACAGGGCTAGTAGTACATACAGCTGTATATTAGGGCTGCACAATTAAATGAATTTCTAATCGCAATTACAATTATGGATGCCACAATTACGTAATCGTTCAAAGCGGCAATTAATCGTTCAAAGTCCACTTTAATCGTTCAAAGTCCACTTATGTTATTCTGCACGCTTAAGGTATGTTTTTTTCTTTCTACATGTTATCTTAAGGGTTTTTCCATTGTTTTAGTTTTAGTATAACATTATAAACATTCATATTTTTACTTTTTTTATAATTTAAAGAAGAAACCAATCCGATGTATATTTGACATTTGAGGCTTAATACTATAGAAAAGCACTAAAGGTTTTTCAGTGTTTTCAGCTTGCTTATTTTCATATAAAAATACGGCATGCAGTTGCATCAAACAATGGTATAAACATCATTCAATGTAAATTGTGTTAATCGTAATTAATAAATCGCAATTACAAATTCAAGAGAATAATTGACAATTATGATTTTTGTCATAATCGTGCAGCCCTACTGTATATACAGATACACACCCAGGTATCGGATCAGTACTCGGTATCGGCCAATACCCTGAGCCCAGGTATCGGAATTGGTATCGGGAAGGGAAAAAGGGTATCGGAACATCTCCAATCAAGATTCAGAATGAATGTTATATAGCAGCACAGTCTAGTATTAAACTGACCTTATTAAGATCAATAATATATGCATTTCTCATTAATTCACGTAAGCATAAAAGGGAGACGTAGGTAGCTTAAATAACGTCAAGCAATGCACGAAGCAATGCACATTATTTGTCAAATATCAAAGTATAAATACTCTGACCAAGTTCTCCCAGCAAGACATAGTCATCTGTGCATAAAATCTGAGTTTTTGTTGGCCTAAGGTTAGTACACATGCTCCTACATGTTGAGCTGCAGTGCTCATGCGGGCAGAAAGAAAGTTTGAGCCCAGCTCACTTCTTTTCCTGATCTTCTTCCCATTATTTCCCGTTTTTTTTCTATACCATATCTAGCAAAAACTTTAAAAAATGGCCTAAATATACTGTAGAAACAGTTCATTATAAACAGTCTTAATTTGCTCATTCCAATTGCTAATATTTATTGGTATACCATAGATCTGAATCCTAATAAAAAAAGGCAAAAACGCCAAAAATAAAATCTTTATATTATAAAATATTATTACAATCTAAACAACTGTTTATAATTTTAAAAATGTCATTTATTCCTGTGATAGCAAAGCTGAATTGTCAGTCGTTACTCCAGTCTTCAGTGTCACATGATCCTTCAGAAATCATTCTGATATGCTGATTTGATGCTCAAGAAACATTTCTTATTATTATCAATCTTGAAAACAGTTGTGCTGCTTTATATTTTCAAAAAAGTTCAAAAGGCATTTATTTGAAATAGAAATATTTTGTAATATTATGTCTTTACAGTCACTTGTTTTGATCAATTGAATGCTTTCTTACTAAATAAAGTATTCATTTCTTTCAAAAAAGAAAAACTTACTGAAACCAAATATTTGAGTGTATGTCCTGGATTTCCTTTTGTAAAAACTAAACCACAAACTGACTAGCAAGCACTAACTAAAGTGTAGCCTTTAGTTAAAAACAATTAGAATTTTGTTGCACAATGACTATGATACAGAGGAAATTAGTCTAAAATATTGGACATTATAATCAGAGTGCATTAAAAAGGATTCATTTACTCTGAAAATAGCTTTAAACAAGCACTAGCATTAATAATCTCAAATCTCAGTTTCCTCCGGCGTGTTATTTTTCAGTAATAGGTTGACGAAACAGAGGACTCGCGTGAAAATCTGGTTCACTAGGAAGAAGAAAAACAATCTTAAACCCCTATGGACTTCAGTATGACGCAAACAGCGTTTGCTCGTCAACAAAAGAACAATACCTGCACTAGAGTAAACCCTCACTCCCCTCATCCAGCTACACACCGGTGTTAATAGAGCCTGACAGATGTGCACAACCTGATCTCCAGTTCAACTATTATCCTTTTTTTCCCGCTTATGTGGCTTTTAGTTTTGGTTTACAGGAGCTGAGTGGTCTAAAAGGGGTCATATGATGCGATTTAAATTTTTCCTTTCTCTTTGGAGTGTTACAAGCTCTTGGTGCATAAAGAAGATCGTGTGTGTTTCATTTTGAAAGCGAAACTACTTTGTTTGGCCTTCCAAAAGAGGACGATATCCGCTTCGTCATGCCTGGAGCAACTTGGCGCTGTGGATCGCCGGATCGGCTTTCACCGTGGACAAAGCGTCGGGAGTCCAGCCCGGGGTCGCCACATGTGGTTGCCGCAAGCCCGCCCGAATCGAATCGAGAGCTTGCGAATCGAAATCGAATCGGGACATCTGAATCGATACCCAGCCCTATACAGTATGTGGAAAATAATGTGTTTTTTGAACCTTAAACCGCATAAACACATTTCATTACACCAAATACACAAAATAATGTTCTTTTTAGCAACATCATATGACCCCTTTAACACTGCCATATTTTCACCTCACGACATGATACGTCATTACCACTTATGAACTAAGATATTCAACTTAGAAACCTGGATGCTTCAATGTACACTACTGTTCAACAGTTTGGGGTCAGTAAGATAAAGAAATGAATACATTTATTCAGCAAAGATGCATTAAATTGATGAAAAGTGACTGCAAAGACTTCACATTGTCACAAAGATTTCTATGATCTTTTGAACTTCTATTAATCAAAAAATTCTGAATGTTTCCACAAAAATATTAAATAAGCAGTTTTCAAAATTGATAAGAAATGTTTCTTGTGCAGCAAATCTAAACTAATGATGCTGAAAATTCATCTTCACAGATATAAAATGAAAAAATAAATATATCATGTCTCCTCAAAAACCAGTACAAGTTGAAATATTATGTCCACCATAATATAAGTTCAAATCCTAGGCCTATATTCTAAGTATTAGCAATAGTGATATCTAAGGCACCTTTTTACGTAAGGAAAACAGATTTCTCCAGCTCAAAGTCTGGCTAGGTCAGAGCAAGAAGTATTAAACAGTCATGGTCCCTGTGGCGTCTGAGAAAGAAACATCTGCGAACGACTAACTAACATAAATTATTCATCAAGTTCATGTTGTTCCTCTCAATTATCAAGATTACGCCGCCAACGGTACGGTTAAATGATCATTGTTGCTTTCAGTATTGGCGAGGCAGTCTAACTGTTAAATTGCCTCGTTCTGATCCATGCTACTTTTCTCACGCTGTTTTCTACGTAACTGCAGAGGAGAACATTCAGATCAAAACCACAGAACGAACATCACTGTCTCACTGAGTAGGATGGGTCTCGATCACTTCCTCTTTCGGTTTTCAATGCCCTCAAAGCAGCACATGTCTCCAAAGGCCACACTGTTTTTCAGTTCTTACACTGAAAAAAAAAGATTTTCTGGTTTTATGATCCTTAAACCAAAATCAATTAACTTGAGAAGCAAAATTATATTTATAGCAAATATATATATATATATAGAATTAATTTGATAAATATTTTATATATTACCTTTTTTATGTTATTTATTATTTTACAGATATTATTATTTATATATTATAAAAACTTAACATTTTTATTTTTATTGGGTGTTTTTTATTTACAAATTTAATCAGGACATAAATTCTCTGTAAACGGTTTTATTACATTATGCAATTTTGCTTATAAGGTCCTTTTTTGTTTTAGTGATATTTTTACTGGAAGAAAAAGAGAGATTAAATGATTGTTTTGCAGTGCACTCCCTCTCAACCTACTTTGTCTGCAAGTTCATCATAAGTGCACTTATTAGCATCAATAACCTCATCATAGCGTCTGCATGGACTTTGACTCAGAGCAGACAAGTGTAGACGATAACTGAGCTGCGATTACTCATTGGCCAAGTCTGTGACAGTGCAAGAGGCGTTAGCGCAGTTTCACAAGCGCGCTATCAGCTTCATCAGTGTGGCCCTGGGCTGCAGTGTGACAGAAACAACACGGCGCACCTCCCTCCACACACACGCCGGGCAGACGTCTGGCTACCGTGCAGCTGAGAGGACGACTCTTCAATAACCAGAGAATGCCCTATGAACCAGAAAAGCACACCCACACCTGAAACCCAAGACAAAGTGAAAGCGAACTTACCTGCCCACAGCCAGGAGCATTGCACACAAAAGGCTTGTCGTCCCCCATCTTTACAAAGGCTTTGCAATATAACTGTGGAAGATAAGACGAGAACATTACTGAAGGGTTTTTCTAGAGGTTCAAGCCAGAAAAAGTTCTACAGCCAATCCCAGGGATGACTCTGCCTGGATCCTCGCTCAGCGCAGGAAGCAACGGGTGTTTAAAAATAACGAAGAACCGAGCACATGCATGTTAGTGTAGCGACTACAAGTTTCCCTGGTGATACTTCCTTTACACTGGGGGCATCTGGCAGAACAATGACACACGGAGTTCGGGATTTGCTCAAAGCAAAGTCTTTTTAGCCCCTCCTCTACTTTTCATTGTAGTCCTCCTGACACCATCTCCACAAAGCTCTTCTGCGGCGACGACTCTAGTGCCACTCTACACCTTTGTCTGCAGTCATTCTCTGAACTCCTCCACCCGATTCTCAGGCTCAAATATCAGCAACCCACACTCCCAGACGCTCATCACTTTTCACAGGAACTCAAGACATCTACACTGACATCAAGAGCTTGTGCTGATACTGTTTTGCCAGACGCCGGGAACCGATTTCCCTCGGAGATACGATCGATTGATTGTTTTCATCTAATTCAAGAGGGTGTAAAGAGGGCAAGTGTTGGAATTGAGGAACGGACAGTGCAATAATGGTAATTCTGGAGAGACATGTCTGGAATGAGCCGCTCTGATCCAGGGGAATAGCATGCGTGTGTATTGGCTTGTCGTAGACACTCCCTCTTTTCCTATTAGCCGAACCACTGCAGTTATTCCAGACAAACTGCCAGCACCTTCCACACAAACACACACATGCTCGACATTACTCTGGAATCAAACTAAACGAATGCTTCCCTGGACTCTGATGGATCCATGAGATATTCAGAAAAGGGCTGGGCAGCTAAAACTTACATACAGGGTTGTCCACAATTTGGACCAATTATTTTTTAATGACTTTTCCAGTTGTCCGTGATTACGGGACTTAAAAGTTGACACAAAATGAAAATCTACTTTCTTTTCTTAATTCTTCATCATGTTTAATTAAAATGTCATAACTGGACCTTCTGGTGAAAACAGACATCTCTCTGGTGACGTACAGTATGCAGGACTTCTCCAATTTTTTATATATTTTATTTTACCTAAATCCTTTCAAATTTCTTTTTCAATAATTCACTCAGTTGTGTGTCACAATATGAAAGAAAAGATCTATCACAAGTGTTTTGGTTTAATTAGTAAAAAAGAAAACAAAAAAAATCTGTTTGATAATTAAGACGTTTTCACTAAATAAACACAATAAAAGAATTATATGTAATAATTTTAATTTAAATGCACCAACATAATATATAGCAATAAACCGCAATGCATATATATAATATGCATATTTACCAATGCATAGTCATATATTTAGTAAAAAAATGCAACAAGGAGGCATTTAAAACCTTTTTAAAGGGATAGTTCACCCAAAAAAGAAAATTCTGTCATTAATTACCCTCATGTTGTTCCAAATCTGTAGGACTTTCGTTCATCTTCAGAACACAAATTAAGATATTTTTGATTAAATCTGAGAGCTTTCTGACCCTGCATAGACAGCAACGCAAGGCCCAGAATGGTACTGTAGTAAGGAAGGACATCATTAAAATAGTCCATGTGATATCAGTGATTCAACCTTAATTTTACGAAGCTACGAGAATACTTTTTGTGCACAAAGAAAACAAAAATAACGACTTTATTCAACAAATTCTTCTTTGCGCCTTGAACGTGTCAGTTATGTTGCTGTCTATGCAGGGTCAGAAAGCTCTCGGATTTAATCAAAAATATCTTAATTTGTGTTCTGAAGATGAACGAAAGTCCTACAGATTTGGAACAACATGAGGGTAATTAATGACAGAATTTTCTTTTTTGGGTGAACTATCCCTTTAAAGGCACTAAATAAACACAATAAAAGAATTATATGTAATAATTTTAATTTAAATGCACCAACATAATATATAGCAATAAACCGCAATGCATATATATAATATGCATATTTACCAATGCATAGTCATATATTTAGTAAAAAAATGCAACAAGGAGGCATTTAAAACCTTTTTAAAGGGATAGTTCACCCAAAAAAGAAAATTCTGTCATTAATTACCCTCATGTTGTTCCAAATCTGTAGGACTTTCGTTCATCTTCAGAACACAAATTAAGATATTTTTGATTAAATCTGAGAGCTTTCTGACCCTGCATAGACAGCAACGCAAGGCCCAGAATGGTACTGTAGTAAGGAAGGACATCATTAAAATAGTCCATGTGATATCAGTGATTCAACCTTAATTTTACGAAGCTACGAGAATACTTTTTGTGCACAAAGAAAACAAAAATAACGACTTTATTCAACAAATTCTTCTTTGCGCCTTGAACGTGTCAGTTATGTTGCTGTCTATGCAGGGTCAGAAAGCTCTCGGATTTAATCAAAAATATCTTAATTTGTGTTCTGAAGATGAACGAAGGTCTTATGGGGTTTGGAACGACATGAGGGTGAGTAATTAATGACAGAATTTTCATTTTTGGGTGAAATATCCCTTTAAGTGAAGCAAATTAATCGCTGAATCAAGTCATCATTTATATAAAGGTTTCAACTTATCCTTCTTAGAAAAGATTGCAAAACTACTCAAATGTCAAGGTCCTCAGGACGTATTGGTCAAATAATGGGCATTAAAGATCATAACGGTGCATAGTTTTATACTGACAGAAAAATCACAAGTATTCTGTAATAATCAATATATTGCCTAGCTCTAGTTTCAAATGTGTTCATGTACTACACACTTATGTTTAGTATCCATTATATACGCGTTTTAGATTTAGTTGTGGTGGCCTTCAGCAAGTTTGACTGGGCTGACTGAATTTGTCATCTGTCTTCACAGCAGTTCACCTCAATCTAGGGATGTAACGGTATGAAAATTTCATATCACGATTATAGTGACCAAAGTTATCACGGTTATCAATATTATCACGGTTTTGTTAAATTTAGATGAAAATGTTCAAAAAGAACTGATACACACACTGAAAACATTTCAATAAGTTTTATATTTGAAAATCAACAAACAACAAATACAATTAGCAGCTATATGCACTTTTTTAGCATAAACAAGGGAGTTTCAAACGCTTATACGAGACAGTAATGCCCTGCACCCTTCAAAGAACACACTTCAAGGGCTCTGCCCTTCGAAGGGAGTAGGGCATAGGGATGCTCACTTCTGTTTGGAATTCGCCCCATGTCTCTTGTATCACCGCAGTGGCGCGGACGCGCTCTCTCGTTTCATTCAAATGCAGCTTGCCGTCTTGCGTCTCAGTTTTTGATTGTATTGAAAGTGAAATCAGAGGAATTTAGTATTAATACTACTATAATTTTGCTGTAGTGATCATATTGTCCTGACGATTGTTTTGTACACTGTTCATAATGGATTTATAAACAGGTAAGATTTCAAAACATTAATCTCAATTCAATATTTCATATCCCCGTATTTATATATTATTATAGGTAAACAAAAAAAATCTGTGTAATAAGTTAAGTATGAATATACAATACATTATCCCTTAAATGTCAACCTTATAGTTTGAACGTTCGTTCGTCTTGGCTCAAAGCCACTTGCTGCAAACTTTTCTTTGCGGAAGCTTTGTGTTAATTACAAGTGAGATAACGAAATATTTAATCTCTAATCAATATTTTTTGTCCAATTATTTGCCCAGTTAGTTTTGGTATTGAGGTAAAAGTTACCTTGCATTCGCTAACAGTGGGTGGTGGTCACGAAGATGACTGAGCAAATTTGATCGTTTCCCCTTTTTGCAGCGACTTTCTTCTTGCAAGATCAGCAGACAGGGTGACCGTCCTCGATTAAATTGCCTTCAGGACTCTTGTAAAAGCCAAAATACGACCAGACCACCGATTTGGTTCTCTTAGATGGCTGAAAAATCTCCCGAGCGCTGTCACTGCCTTCCGCCATTTCGTCTCGTGCAAAAAACAACAACAACAACATTGCATGCTGCTTCTGCGTCAGACTGATGCTGGCTGGACAGGATTTACCGCGAGTTTTCAAAAGCGCGATAATCAAATACGGTTTTGATGATAATTAAATTTTAAACGATAATACTAACCGTCAGGGCATTTTATCGTGATTTATCGTGAAACCGGTAATCGTTCCATCCCTACCTCAATCTACACTCTCACTCCTTTAAACCCAACGCTCCACGCATAGAGAGGCTGGGAATTTTGGAAAAAGTAACACATTCATTAAATTTAAATGGAGGGAAGTTTCATTAAACTTTCAACATGCCCCACCAGCTCAGAATGACGTCTGGGGAGTTACACAACCACCACCGCAAACAAAAGGTGAAGAATGAACCAAACATCTTCCTTGCCTATAACAACAGGGATTTAAATGGATAAAGCTTGCATGTGTCATCTGTAAAAATTTAAAAAGCCATTTAGACTTGCAGGTCTGCAGGCTGAGATGCTGCTAATTTATGTAACATTAGTGCTGTAAAGTTACAGCAAACATAAGCAACTGCTCTCAAAGTGCAAATAGAATAGAAATACACAAAAATGCACATATTTTAAAAAACAATTATTTGGTGGGTTGTCTGAACAACTAGTTGACTAATCAATGTGTATTTACCTATCTTGCACTCATATGGACATGCTGTTTAGGGGACCTTTACAAAAAAAAAAAAACACTTCATTAAAGGGATAATTTACCCAAAAATGAAAATTCTGTCATTAATTACTCACACTCAAGTCATTCCAAACCCATAAGACCTTCGTTCATCTTCAGAACACAAATTAAGTTGTGGTACTTGTGAATGTGCATTTAAGACTGACATGGAAGAGAAGAAATTGCTGAATAAAGTAATTATTTTAGTTTTCTTTGCGCACAAAAAATATTCTCGTAGCTTCATAAAATTAAGGTTGAACCACTGATGTAACACGGACAATTTTAACAATGTCCTTACTACCTTTCTGGGCCTTGAACGTGGTAGTTGCTTTGCTGTCTATGCAGGGTCAGAAAGCTCTTGGATTTCATCAAAAATATCTTAATTTGTGTTCCGAAGCTGAATGAAGGTCTTACGGGTTTGGAACGACATGAGGGTGAGTAATTAATGACAAAATTTTGGGGTGAACTATCCCTTTAAATTACACAGGTATACAGAGCACAAAAGAACAAAACAGAATGCTGTATATTTCCTTATTTCAGTTGCGTTCAAGTGACTCGTGTGGAGGGACATGCAGTTATAAGCTGAAATCAGCAGCCTCTGCCAAGACCCTTGCTCTGTTTTCCATAAAGAAAATAACTGCATCTTGTTTGCCCCAAAAGGCCCTTCCCATTACAGCTGAGATCAAAGTGGCGTACAAGCTAAGCAGCTTGATTCCTTGCAGACCTCACATGCTCTACAAGTGAGCCAACAACTTGGTGCCAGATCTTTCGGACTGGTTGCAATACACACAGACAGTTTGGTCAGAGAAATGCACGGAGAGACTGTATACAAATGAGTACCACCCCATTCATTATACCCTTGGTGAAGTGTCCGCTTCTCAGTTGGCCTCAAACTAAGGGAGCGGACACATGGAGGAGTCTGAAGTTTACCATGGCACAATAAATCAGCCGAACAGAGAACAGGCCACCTGCGTCAATGTGTGCTACAACTGACCATCCAAAACAAAAATAGAGCCTTGATGGATTATTCACAAAGACATTCTGGAGTAATCT
>NW_015634251.1:601911-614743 GCF_001515625.1 Sinocyclocheilus rhinocerous
TAGTTCACCCAAAAATGAAAATTCTGTCATTAATTACTCACACTCAAGTCATTCCAAACCCATAAGACCTTCGTTCATCTTCAGAACACAAATTAAGTTGTGGTACTTGTGAATGTGCATTTAAGACTGACATGGAAGAGAAGAAATTGCTGAATAAAGTAATTATTTTAGTTTTCTTTGCGCACAAAAAATATTCTCGTAGCTTCATAAAATTAAGGTTGAACCACTGATGTAACACGGACAATTTTAACAATGTCCTTACTACCTTTCTGGGCCTTGAACGTGGTAGTTGCTTTGCTGTCTATGCAGGGTCAGAAAGCTCTTGGATTTCATCAAAAATATCTTAATTTGTGTTCCGAAGCTGAATGAAGGTCTTACGGGTTTGGAACGACATGAGGGTGAGTAATTAATGACAAAATTTTGGGGTGAACTATCCCTTTAAATTACACAGGTATACAGAGCACAAAAGAACAAAACAGAATGCTGTATATTTCCTTATTTCAGTTGCGTTCAAGTGACTCGTGTGGAGGGACATGCAGTTATAAGCTGAAATCAGCAGCCTCTGCCAAGACCCTTGCTCTGTTTTCCATAAAGAAAATAACTGCATCTTGTTTGCCCCAAAAGGCCCTTCCCATTACAGCTGAGATCAAAGTGGCGTACAAGCTAAGCAGCTTGATTCCTTGCAGACCTCACATGCTCTACAAGTGAGCCAACAACTTGGTGCCAGATCTTTCGGACTGGTTGCAATACACACAGACAGTTTGGTCAGAGAAACGAACGGAGAGACCATATACAAATGAGAACCACCCATTCGTTATACCCTTGGTGAAGTGTCCACATCTCAGTAAGCCTCAAACTAAGAGAGCACACTCATGCTGGAGTCTGAAGTTTACCATTGCACAATAAATCAGCCGAACAGAGATCGGGCCACCTGTGCTACAACTGACCGTCCAAAACAAAAATAGAGCCTTGATGTATTATTCACAAAGACATTCTGGAGTAATCTAAGACCACTTCCTGTTATGATTAAGATTATGTTTGCAATATAAAAGCATGGGAAGCATTTGTAACTGAAGTCTGTTTAAGCATGTTTATACTTTAATTATTTCCAACGAATGCTCAATTAAAAAAAACTTCTATTAATGAAACGACATATTCTTAACATCTCAAAAGGCTTGCATTATAACAAACTAAAGTGCGCCTAAAAAGGTCAAAATAAATAAATAAATCTGTGATGCAACAAAATTTCAGCAACTAACAATAAAAGAATTTTCGGTTTTGGCCAAAACCATTTATCAAAACAGTGATGTTTGATCAGCATTTTTCCAGTTACATGTTTTAATTGTGTCAGCCATATTATTTTGTGCACTCAATATACTGTAGATAAACAAACTAGCCGGGTGGACACACTTCACAGTGAGCAAAAAGGATGCTAAATTAGCATATGTATCATTTATTCAGCTGAAATAACGAGAGGTGACTTGTTGCCGAAAAACATTACTACAATAGCACAAAAAAAAAAACTGGTGTGTCAGCGCCAATACATCGCTGTTGTGCTACAACATTCTGGGGCATTCTGAGTTTGAATCCCGGCTCGTGGACCTTTCCCGATCCTGTCCCCCTCTCTCTCGCAATTTGCTTCAAAATAAAAATCGTATAAAAAAAAAAAAAACTGGTGCAGGACCAGAAATTGCTAGTAAATTTCACAAATAACTAGGGATGTTGAAATTAATCGTTTCTACAATGCATCACGATGTAGACAAGGACGATTCGGTATCGGTTCAGTAATAGACCATAACCGATTATGACGTACTGATGCTTTTCTAACGTCATTTGTCGCATACGTGCTTTGTTGCGGTAGCATACATTAGGCGTATTCGGCTTGAAGCGCCGCTGCGCAGAATGATCAGTGCATGACATCAAGTACAGCGAGAGCGATAAGAGAGCAGACGGATCCTTATGCTTTCGAATCGCTCTCGCGGTTTATGTCATACAGTACACTGATCATTCTGTGCAGCACCGCTTCAAATCGAACGCGCCTAATGGCGGAGGGAGGCGAGTGCGAGTAATTAAAAATGCTCCAACTACTTTAAAAACCAACATCTGGGCACATTTCGGCTTTTATGAACAACCTGGTAAGCACGACCTGGAGAAGACACACGCTGTGTGTAAATCATGTCATGCACAATAAAATATGCAGGGGGTAATACGACTAACTTGAGAAACCACGTCAGGTACAGTTCATATATCTGACTGCTTGTATTTATTGACAAAATTATATACATGTGAAGTAAAATTGAAAATTGAGGATGCAATGCATTGTCAATGCATTGTGATGCATCGTGATATCGAATTGAACCGAATCGATGACATGATAATCGTAACCGAACCGAACCGTGAGACCAGTGTAGGTTCACACCCCTACAAATAACTACAAAGAAACTGTAAGTTAAATAGTGAAAGAAACATAACATTTTGAAGTAGAAAGACTGAAACATTCTCCAATAATCTGTTTTATTTACAACTTCTAATTTTTTTTTACAGTGTTGTTTATCACCTGAGAACATGAAACACTGAACAGCATACAGAGTTGAATTACCCAGTTTCCCAAATTCAATTACCCAAACTTATTTTTGGTTACAAATAAATAAAAACGATAATTTTGGTTTCAGTCTTTTAGTAAAAATACATTTTGGTGCATCACTAAAACAAATTCAACCAGAGTCTCCTACATAAGAACCGCATATCTCTGCATGAGTGCTTGTTGCTAAGCCACGGCTCTGACAACATCCACCATCTTTGATAGCACTACTGAAGATAAACTGAACTGCTGGGTTTGTCTATCATCAACAATTTAAACAGGACGACAGCTGGCAGTATATTAGCAACGCACTTGCTTGAGTTTTTAAAAATGCAATACATTCAGGGATCCCACACCTTCCGACCAATGGATTTCCATGACTTTCGCATTTACATTTATATTTGCATCGAATCATTAAGAGGACGCTGCTTTTATTCAAAATTACAAACACGGAATCACAGCAAATTATACAGGAGCTAACATTATTAGCAGTCCCTGAGTAAACAATTGATGAATTTCTAAATAAAATAAAAATAATCATAAATATTTGATTTTTTTTCATTATTTAACACACTGTATATATAAAAAAATATTTTTAAGCTATGAAACATTTTAGAGAATTATATTGACTACAGAAATTTCCAGGACAATTTAAAATGTTCTTAATTTCCCTGACTTTTCAAATTAACATTTCCAGATTTTTTCCACAACTGTGGGAACTCTGTGAAATGCATTTTTTTTAATTCACAGCCCAGTTCCTCAGGATCAATTGGGCCTTAGTGGTCCGACACGGGGACAAACAGCATCCTGCTGTTAACTTGGATTTCTCCTACTCAGCAGGTGGACGGTGTAGCAAGGTCCGGCTATAATCTGCCTCAGGCGTACACTGTTTGATGCTGTCTGCTAGGAAACTGACAAAACAAACTGTATTAATAGCTCCAGCTGGAGCCAAGAATGAGGAATCTGGAGAGTGCGCTGCCAGAGAGTAAGGGAGACCCCACAAAAAGGGAGCGACGGAAAAGGGGGGCAGGGAGCAGAGAATGGAACAAACGCTTTTGGAGGGTGTTCGGTAACTTGCAGGTAAAGGCCAAGGGTCCCGCGGATGGTTTCGGGGACGGGGGATCTAGGGTGGGGGTGTGTTTTATGGTTGATTTGGATTTATGTAACCTTAGTGAACCTGAGCTTTTGGAAAATGGAACAAATGAAACTTTAGATCCATGTCTGCAGTGTGCCCGGTGCTAAACCCAAAGTGAGGAAATACACAATGTAGCCCAATGCAGTCCCTAGGGCCTGTATTCTGCTAGGAACAATGTGGACCCCAAGTCCCCCTCTGTAAACCCATAATCCTCCTCAGATCAGATCATACTGCTGCTGCAACAATGTTGGACATGCTACAAGTCAACAAAATGGCAACAGTGCGTCTTCTCTCCTGCCTACAGAAATATATCAAACGTCCATGATATATTTGCGATTATGTTGCTGGCAATATGTTATGCGACACTGATTCAAATGGACTTATTTGCATCATTACTGAAAAACCTTTGTTTCAGTCCCTACAAAATACTGTAGTAAAAACATATGTAGGTAAATATTGCTGTTTATTAATGTATAGCAGTTTAATAGCGTGCAAACACTGCTGTTCAAAAGTTTGGGGTCAGAAGAAAGAAATTAAAGAAAGAAATGAATACTTTTATTCAGCAAGGACACACTGACCTTGTCAAAACAAGTGACAGTAAAGACATGTATGATGTTACAAAATATTTATATTTCAAATAAATGCTGTTCTTTTGAACTTTCTAGTCAAAGAATCTAAATATACCACAAAAAATATTAAGCATCACAACAATTTTCAACATTGACAACAGTAAATGTTTCTTAAGCAAATCAGCGCATTAAAATGATTTCTAAAGGGTCATGTGACACTGAAGACTGGAGTAACGGCTGCTGATGATTGAGCTTTGTCATCACAGGAATAAGTTACGTTTCAAAAATTTATTTAAAATGTTATTTTAAATTGTAATATTTACAGTATTACAGATTTAATTGTATTTTTGATCAAATGCAGTATATGCAGAGAATTCTTTCAAAAACATTAAAGAATTTTTGCAGACCCCAAACTTTTGAACTATGAAAATAAAAATGTTTGATGTAAAACAGTGTGAAAAACATCTTATCATTATTATCATCTAGAATCTAGATTGTTCACCATATTTTACTTCTTGTATTAAACCACAGCGTATGGTCAAGATGATGGTTTCTATGATTTGACTGCAAAAACATTTTAAGCAATTTCAGAGCAAATAAACATCAAGATCATATTAAAAAGCTGGAAAAATATTGCTGTCACTATGGCTATGTTCTGAAAGAGTGGCTAATTACATTATAATGGACATACCAATTCAATTTTGGCATAATCTGCTGTTTCTCTAAACACTACCACACCATGATGGCATGCGAATATCATATTTTAATGATTCCTAAATCAGAGCTATCTATCAACCCTGGTGTGCTTGCCAAAAACCGGATGAAAACAGTTTCCAGCCACCCACATTGTCCATTTATTATTTCTACTATGCAGTATCTCCCTCGATCTTTGCGAGGTTCTCTCACAGTACTTCATGAGCCTGGCACACCTTTTAGAGCGGACCAAATATTACATAACTTTAGTAGAGCACAGATGCCCAGAATCAACTCAAGCACGGCTGGATGTTTACCCTTATTGTCTGTTTTATTTGAACAGTCTGTTATTTGGTCTGCTGGACATTTGAAACAGTGTTATTTGGTCTGCTCTATTGTCGCATCCGGGCAACTATCATTATAAGCTGTCAATTATATTATCCTGTATACAACTGTTGCCAGGACAACTTACATAATCATAACATAGTCCGTCATTCACAGTTCTGACTTTTAATGGTTAGCGTGGTTCAACAAACGACCTGGCAGTCACAAACAGTGCCGATTTCATCATATGAAAGACGTCAAACTGGCATATGAAGTTCCTTCCTGTAAAACGTCTTCACTTAACACATTGTGAACCGCTGCAGATGCCTTATAGCAGAGGTGAAAGTAACAAGTAAAGCTCTGAGCTCTTATTAACCAAGCCGCTATGAGGCAATTACTGTAACAGCTGCAAAAATGCTCACTAGTGCACAAGCAAATATGTCTACTGAGAGGATGATGTATTATATGGAGACGTACAGTCATTCCAAAGAGTAACATTATTGGAATTCAACAAGTGCCATATGAAGTTGACCTATATCTACAATTACAGGTTCTCAGACATACAGATGGTGTTTACAGGTCTAAGATGGGACATTCACACGCTCAGATGAGATCAAGTTGATTGTTATCAGCTGTTTTAGGAGGCGTCTTTTCACACTGGATGCATTATGAGCAAATATGTCTTTATCTTATCTTTATTTTATCTGACTTATCTGGACAAATACCCACAACTATTTCATGGGATAACAAACTGATCAACAGCAGGTGCTTGTTTTATATAATATATTCATACAGCTAACAAACGAAACGAAAACAAATATTGTTTGTTTAAATTGCAAGGAATGATTTATAATTCTGACATTTGTGTGGGGTTGACCCTCTTTTATTTATTCATGACAAAAAAAAACCCATCTGCCTTAACCTAACAGTAATTACTGCAAAGCTTTTAGAAAAGTTTAGTTGAAAAAACTAAAACGTCAAATATGAAAAGTAATTTATCCTACTTCAAATCATGACTGTCTCTGTAAGCAACAAAAATAGAACTTTTATGGAAATAAATACTAAAAACACAAGGCACGGTTGCCGAGTTTTGTTTTATACATAGTTTTATGACACTTTAATGTGCAATTTCTAACTTCTATGTTGGATTGCTGCAATACACCAAAAATAATGTTCATTTCTAGCGCCCTCGCCGAAAATAAACGTCGCTAACTATTTAGCAAACCCATGCTAGCTTGATGTCTTGCGAACATGCCAACTTTAAAGCCAGCCTTTTCCCGCATGTGCCCGCCCTACCCTCGTTCTGATTGGTCACACGCGCGTCAATCAAAAATATCGAATTGTTGTTTGGCTACAATAAACGTCAATAACGATTTTTAGTTGTGTCTCATTGGCGCACGGAAATCCCACTCAAAAAATGGAATTCACGTACTTAGAGCGTACAGGCCGCTCATACTCCCCCCGCTAGACACAAAAGTATGCAAAGAGTACTTTGAAGCAAACAAACTGACCGTGGCATCAAATTTGTCATTTCATATAAGCAAAAAACGCTATAGTATATGGTAATATGGTATATACACATACAAGATAATAAATTACGCTAGGGGCACTTTTCTGTTCCTAAGATTTTCTTCTCTCGCTTGTCAAGAGCTCTGAACGAGCTGCAGTGTACGAGCAGACTTCGGCTGTAACCCACTGCCAATCTGACAGCCTCTCAGTCTCCTCATAAAAGTTACTCTTGATCACAGACAAACCTGGTAACGGATATAAATAACAATTGGGCGTTGTTTCAAATCAAGACAACCTTCATTTTTGACAAAAGAAGAATGTTTACAAACTTACCACAGCGCCCCTCTATCCCACTCTCTCTATCTCTCTCTCCTCTCGTGGAATGTGACACGCCCCTCCTTGTGAAGTATCGCGAGATTTTGGCGTCACACAACCCCAAACCCCCAGCGCTCACCTGGGATGGGATGTTTACGATCCTGTCAACTTGTTGGTTGTTTAATGTTCATGTTGTTGATAGCTTGTTTATTTTCGGACTATAATAATGTTAACATTTTGGCACGAACTGTGAATGTTGCTATGAATGTGAATGTAAATCACGTTCTTACTCTAAAATAGATTATTTTAAAATGTGAAAATAAATAAGTAAAATTTAATTTGCAATTTAATTTGCCATATTAATCCCATGCTTTTTTCTTAAAGACTTTTGGACCTTTTTTCAGTCTTACAGGTTTCTAAATAATAATAAATAATAGGGTACTACACTGTCTTGTTTTAGAATAGTGGTTCCCAAGATCATTAGTATTAATATATTAAAACAATCAAGCTGTAATGTAAATTAAAATACATAAACGTATTAAAAATTGTAAAAATTAATAAAAAATAAATAAAATTGTAAACTGAAAATCATATTTAATTTTTACCCTCTCAGTAACTATTGAAGGACATACAGTTCTTGAAACTTCTGGAATCACAGAATGTATCATGTTTAATTCATTTAATATATCAGTTTCTGTTACTCCCAGTTTCTGTTAAGTGTTAGTGAAGAAAGTTTGAAAATAGTTAGAAAATCTTATTAAAATATAATAATTGATTGTACAGTCAATTTCTTTGCACTTTTAATAGCGTTTCCTCATTCCTTGTATTACAAAATGGCAAAAAAAAGGAAGCAATGTTTTTAATTATTCATACCCTTAGATTGTCACGAACAATATTTTGTTTCCATCCCAGCCTTAATAACTCTTCACAAGTGGTCAGTGATTCATTCTACTACTGAGTGTATCATACTGATTTTGCTGTGCATTAACTATTGTAAAGCCATGATGAACCGCCCTACCCTCGTTCTGATTGGTCACACGCGCGTCAATCAAAAATATCGAATTGTTGTTTGGCTACAATAAACGTCAATCACGATTATTAGTTGTGTCTCATTGGCGCACGGAAATCCCACTCAAAAAATGGAATTCACGTACTTAGAGCGTACAGGCCGCTCATACTCCCCCCGCTAGACACAAAAGTATGCAAAGAGTACTTTGAAGCAAACAAACTGACCGTGGCATCAAATTTGTCATTTCATATAAGCAAAAAACGCTATAGTATATGGTAATATGGTATATACACATACAAGATAATAAATTACGCTAGGGGCACTTTTCTGTTCCTAAGATTTTCTTCTCTCGCTTGTCAAGAGCTCTGAACGAGCTGCAGTGTACGAGCAGACTTCGGCTGTAACCCACTGCCAATCTGACAGCCTCTCAGTCTCCTCATAAAAGTTACTCTTGATCACAGACAAACCTGGTAACGGATATAAATAACAATTGGGCGTTGTTTCAAATCAAGACAACCTTCATTTTTGACAAAAGAAGAATGTTTACAAACTTACCACAGCGCCCCTCTATCCCACTCTCTCTATCTCTCTCTCCTCTCGTGGAATGTGACACGCCCCTCCTTGTGAAGTATCGCGAGATTTTGGCGTCACACAACCCCAAACCCCCAGCGCTCACCTGGGATGGGATGTTTACGATCCTGTCAACTTGTTGGTTGTTTAATGTTCATGTTGTTGATAGCTTGTTTATTTTCGGACTATAATAATGTTAACATTTTGGCACGAACTGTGAATGTTGCTATGAATGTGAATGTAAATCACGTTCTTACTCTAAAATAGATTATTTTAAAATGTGAAAATAAATAAGTAAAATTTAATTTGCAATTTAATTTGCCATATTAATCCCATACTTTTTTCTTAAAGACTTTTGGACCTTTTTTCAGTCTTACAGGTTTCTAAATAATAATAAATAATAGGGTACTACACTGTCTTGTTTTAGAATAGTGGTTCCCAAGATCATTAGTATTAATATATTAAAACAATCAAGCTGTAATGTAAATTAAAATACATAAACGTATTAAAAATTGTAAAAATTAATAAAAAATAAATAAAATTGTAAACTGAAAATCATATTTAATTTTTACCCTCTCAGTAACTATTGAAGGACATACAGTTCTTGAAACTTCTGGAATCACAGAATGTATCATGTTTAATTCATTTAATATATCAGTTTCTGTTACTCCCAGTTTCTGTTAAGTGTTAGTGAAGAAAGTTTGAAAATAGTTAGAAAATCTTATTAAAATATAATAATTGATTGTACAGTCAATTTCTTTGCACTTTTAATAGCGTTTCCTCATTCCTTGTATTACAAAATGGCAAAAAAAAGGAAGCAATGTTTTTAATTATTCATACCCTTAGATTGTCACGAACAATATTTTGTTTCCATCCCAGCCTTAATAACTCTTCACAAGTGGTCAGTGATTCATTCTACTACTGAGTGTATCATACTGATTTTGCTGTGCATTAACTATTGTAAAGCCATGATGAAGATGAAAACTGTGATGTAAACTGAAGGTGACGGCTTTGAAAGCAGAGGAAGATGAGCTGCAGAGGGCCTTTATTCAGTCCTACTGTAGTTTCCTTCCTGACCGATTTACATTCTCTTAAAGAGGACATCCTGTGCTTAGACAAGAGTTTTAAAAAAAACACAAACTCACTTGCTTACGCTAAGAAGCATAATGTACACAATTAAAGTATGCTTCTTTCCCGCTATTAAATTTCCTATTAAGAAAGCAAAATCATGGCTTTAACGGAGAGCGTTTTTAAAGTCTTAATAACGTACAGAAAATGTTAATACGTTTTTGCTAATTAATATAAAATAGTAAATGTTTATTTAGCTATTATAAGTAAATATAGGTTTTACTTTTTCCTGAAGGTCTGATATTTGACAGTCTTTTCCTTTCATGAAAAATTAGAACATCATTTTTATTATTTTACAAACTAGGTAAATGGCAACATTCTGTAGCTTTAGCTGACTGTTTTATATCATGTGGTATTCCAGCACCCTCTACTGGTTAAAATTATACACACATAGCTCATCTGAGGTTTCAAGCCATTGAGAAGGCAAATGATGTGTTCATAATCACGTTCACGTTTCACTTGGTTTGAAGAAAAAAACTGCAGTAAAACACTTGAACAATGCATGGAGGCTTTTACTGGTTAGTATGCATGCATAAAACTAGATGTGAGCACTACATACTTAATCAAGCAATATAACAACAGAGAAATGAAAACAGAGCTGCAAAAAATCAGTGGGGGTTCACAAGATGTGACACTAGTGTTGACATGAATTCATTTAAGACATCCCATTCATGGTCTGCCAGCGTTTGGAATGATTATGCTTACATGACACTGCGAAGCTAAAAAATGAACATTCCCATTACTGACACAGAATATTCTTGTTAAGGTTTGCTATGTTTTCATCTCAAACGTAAATACAGCTCATTTTCTGCAATCATCAGCACCAAAATAAGTAATACAATCCAAGACTCTAAACCAGGTAGTTTTCAAGAGAAATATTCATGATTACGAATGTGATAGATGGACAGAAATAGATATTGTTTTGAAATCCAATGAAGTGTTCTTACATTGTTCTGTTTCAGAATAGTAAACAAATGTAAAACAAGGTTTCTTTGAGGCAAATTTACTATATTCTTTGCAAAATTTCACCCATATTTTCAGGCTTATTTTTGATGGCTGGGAAGCCTCATAAAATGATTCAACAAAAATGTTAATATTTATTTGACTTAAAAATTTTAAGGTTTTAGTTGTCTTAAAAAAAACTATTACTGCATAAATAAAAACGTTAACTTCAAATAGAAGAAATAAAGTTAACATATAATTATAACTTATAAGTGCTGTTAAAGTGTTATTTGTGTGTACATAGGATTTACTGGTAAATAATATTTGTAATGATTTTCTTGTTTTTGCTATTAAGAGTGTTTCACACATAGTTATCTACTGATATTTTAACATTATGGGTTCATAAGTGCATTATCGACATCTCTCTCCTACCAGATCAATATTTTTCCTCACCAAAGCGGACAATCGTACTGCAACCCAAGTCTGAATTTGTTTGATGGCATTACAGCAACAAAAGAAACATGAAACTTCCTCACTTCTTCACCCACTGTATATGGACAGACACACTTCAGATTGCAGTCTGATTACAATCACGTTCACGTACACAGAAGACATCTACCTCCTCCACGTCTGACATTAAGCACAGTCTCCTCGCTCAGTCTCTGAGGAGCACATATTCTTTCACTGACTCTGGAAGCGGGAGCTGTTTCACCGCAGATGGGAGGTACTGAACTCCCAGGCTGTTACGAATGGCGCAGCGCGCCAAGGCTCGCAACGAGGGCGGCTGGGCTACGAGGCTAGTGAGTCGAGCCAGTAACTGAGGATCTTTACTGAGCTCACGCGGTAAAGAGCCGTCGGCCCTGCGGATCTCGAACCTCCCCGCGGCGCGGCAAAGCAGCTCCAGGCACTCTTCCTCCTGTTCCGTGCCCAGGCCCCGAGCCAGCAGCGCCACCAGCCGCGAGATGGGCGTCTGGCCCTTTAGGTTGGTGACGTGGACTTGAGCGCCATACTCCAGCAGCACACGGACGCTCTCCAGGTTGCCCTTCATGGCCGCCCAACTGAGGGGTGTGTCGTTATTGTAATCGCGGACATTCGGGCACGCGCCACTCTCTAACAGGGCCCGTACACACTCGGGGTTATCTTTGAAGGCGGCCCAGTGCAGTGGGGTATCCTTGTTGCCATCCAGAGCATTCGGCTGGGCCCCGTATTCTAGAAGCAGCTCCACACAACCCTCGTCCTTCTCCGCTGCGTAATGCAGGGCAGTGCGGTTGTAGCCATCCAAGGCATTTACCTGTGTGAGAGAGTTAGATGGTGAAAATTATTATTTTTTTGTTAAATTCTGAATTAAAATACTGTCAAAAATTAGTCAAAAATGTTGCATTTGGTGATGGGTGATGCATCTTTCCGGATACTACAATGAAGAAAAAAAGCCATATTAAAATTTGAATTAAAAAAAGAAACAACTTTAAATGTATTTGATCAAAAATACAGTAAAAACAGTCATATTGTTAAATATTTTAAAATGTAATTTATTCCTGTGATGGCAAAACTGAATTTTCAGCAGCCATAACTTCAGTGTCACATGACTCTTCAGAAAATTTCTTATTATCAATATTGAAAACAGATGGGCTGCTTAATATTTTTGTGAAAACCATGATGAATGTTTTTCACGATTCTTTGATGAACAGAAAGTTCAAATCAACAGAATTTATTTGAAATATAAATCTTTTGTAACATTATTAATGTCTTTACTGTCACTTTTGATCAATTTAATCCTTGCTGAAAGTTTTCATTTCTTTTTTAAAAAATCATACTGACTCCAAACTTTTGACCAGTAGTGTACATATATTTTAACAAAACATTCTAATTTCTCATTAAAGGGGTCATATGATGCAATTTAAATTTTTCCTTTCTCTTTGAAGTGTTACAAGCTCTTGGTGCATAAAGAAGATCTGTAAAGTTGCAAAGACTAAAGTCTCAAATCCAAAGAGATATTCTTTATAAAAGTTAAGAGTCAGCCACGCCTACCTAAAACAGCTCGTTCTAACACGCCCCCA
>NW_015634251.1:615012-637095 GCF_001515625.1 Sinocyclocheilus rhinocerous
GCATAAACACATTTCATTACACCAAATACACAAAATAATGTCCTTTTTAGCAACATCATATGACTCCTTTAATATTTAAAAACTTTTGTCTGCCAAATCAAAGTCATCTGCTGCAAACAACAAGCAAAGTTATACAGGAGAAAACAAAACAGGAATTGATGTCATAGAGGACCCTTGCAGACTGAGTATCAAAGTCAATAATATATTTTGACCTTTTTATGACAAGTCAAGTTAGTTTACTTTTTTTATTTATTTAAATGAACATTTACCTTGAAAAATATATTTAATAACTTTTCGGAAAATAAAGATTAAGATGTGTATTCTTCTCACAAGTATTCAAAATGTAAGAAAAAAACATTGTATATAACTTGACGTGTTTTAAACTATATTTGAAAAGACCTTTAATCACTTATGTGTCACAGACCCATTAATAACTTAACTTAATAAAATGTGTCATTTCTCCACCACTAGTGGCACCAAAATTGCACGCTTTACTTTTAAACTGTCTAAACACTGAATTTAGGGAATTGACTTTAGTTAGCAAACTCATAAAGAATGATTCTTGTTACGCTGTACCTCGGCACCTTTCTCCAGCAAAAGCTCCACACAATCAGCATCAGCCACCATACAGGCACAGTGCAGTGGCTTCAGCGTGCCATGCATCCGGTTCACATCTGCTCCCTGTGAAAGCAGCACGTTTTCATTCAGAACGCAATATATAAAACTCTTTCTGAAGCTTTGGTAACACAACTCACCCTGCGTATAAGATCTTCCACATTATCATGTGGGAAGGAGCGAATGGCAGCTATGGTTCGAATGAGCCTTTCCGACAATGAGTATTTGCTCTGAATACTCTGCATGATGTACCACATAGTAGAGCTCATGTGGAGCTAAAGGACATTTCACCCAGACCGGGTGACACCGCACCAAAATGAGATGGCTGTGAAAGTGAGAAAATAATAGAAAATTGATTAACAAGAGAATAAAGTTGATAGAACAAGTAGGCTAATATATTTAACATTTGGAATCATACAATCATTCAATCTCTTTACTGGTTTATGTCAATGGGGATATGCCACATTTACAATTGATTTAATAATAATAATAATAATAATCAAACAATCATCAAAATAAATAGAATAAATGCCAATAAATACATATTAAACAAATTATAAATGTTTAAATAATAATACAAATACATATTTATATAATATAATCATTTATAATATAATAGTTTATTCATTATTTATTATAATAACCTGGCAAATATGAAAAATAAATAGATACATGTAAATAAATAACTAATAAACAGATATTAAATAACTTCTAAACAATAAATTATAAACAAATGCTTAATTTCTCATCAAAATTTGTAATAAATTTTTTACATCAATTTGCCTAGAAATGAATAAAAACAAAGTACATAAAATTTACTGTTTTACAATTGTTTTACTTGTTTTATTTATTGTGTTGTTTATAGATTTTTTGCTTTTATTTATATTCATTTCTGTATTTATTTAATTTTTCACTTCATTTCCAAAATCAAATTTTTCATACATTAATTTTTATATTTATTTTTCCATATGGCAATGAGGGTTAATACTGTATCTTTTCGAAACATGTCTTCATTCATTAATAATTAATTCCGACAAATTTCGCTCCTCCATCTAGGTCTAGGTAATACTCTAGTGGGTTATATCAAGCTGTAAACATAATACTAACAAAATATAGTTATTCTTTGTGTAGCAGGTGCCTGACACACTCGACCTGTCTTATAAATACTGATCAAAGCATGCATGCAACATAGTCATGCAAATACATAAAGCAAAGGAGCTGTTTGCTGTTCGTCTTGTCTTGTTGTCATGCTGTCAACAAAAGGTCATATGACAGCTCAGCTAGCGAAGAAACACCAGCTTTAACAAGCAAATGAAGTCTAAAACATGACAGCTTTATAATGCCAGTCAACAAAGACATCTGGCTCCATCTAAATGAAATGTTTTTTGTTTTGTTTTGTTTTTTAAAAAGGCAGGGTTGTGTTTGTTTATTACTCCTTTCGGTATGTGTCCTACCGGAATGAACTAACGTTAACGTTAGCCGTTTGGAGCTAGTTTCGACACCCGGGAGGTGAAATTACATATTTTCTTACCTCTGGATCTTCTTAGACGCAAGTGAAACAAAAGCAAAACGCAAAGTATGTAATCGAAGACGATTAAGTGTTAAAACGGTACCTGCAGGAAATGAAAACAGCTGCAGGTTTGTAGCTAATCTGTCAGTGTGTCAGCGCTCAACACAAACACTGTGACGTCACGAGAGGAAGTGACAAACAATTTGAATCCGTCTGTTTTCATTGGCGAAACACATTTGTAGCTTGGAAATGCGGCTAGAAATACGGCTAAAATGAGTTATGCGCGTCTGTATGTGTGAGAGGCCATTCTTCACATACCGTACTCTTCCTGCCAAATATAGACACGAAGGGCCCCGTGCTGAGGGGCCCCTGAGTGAATGACACTTTATGTCACACAGTACCCTCTCACACTATTGATTGTTTTCCTGTTACAGTACAATTAAAAAAAAAAGAAACATCAAATGAAGCAGTGTTATAAATTCAGTTTGCTGTGACAAATTACATTAAATTAACAAGTTGTATTTTCAGTGGGTTTTGAGATGACTATATCTAGAAATGAACTTTATTTGACATTTGCCTTAGAGCAATGCTCTTATTAAAAATGTACCCTCCTGATTAGCAGTTAGATAAATTAGTCTGAGATTTATCATACTTTATGTATCATTTTGTAATTATATTATACACATTTTTGTGATAACAGACTGTAAAGTATACCTTACATACACACTACCATTCAAAATTCATTGGAGTCATTAATCATTTTATAAAAAAAAAAAAAAACTATTTTTATTCAACTAGGATGCCATTTAATCCCACCGGTCACAATAGTGACCGTAAAAAGGTTTTCATTTAAAAAGCTCTAAAAACCTCACTGACTGATGTTTTAGTGCACTTCCTGCAAATATGGAAAAAAATAAAGGGTCGTTATATCAAGCTGTAAACATAATACTAACAAAATATAGTTATTCTTTGTGTAGCAGGTGCCTGACACACTCGACCTGTCTTATAAATACTGATCAAAGCATGCATGCAACATAGTCATGCAAATACATAAAGCAAAGGAGCTGTTTGCTGTTCGTCTTGTCTTGTTGTCATGCTGTCAACAAAAGGTCATATGACAGCTCAGCTAGCGAAGAAACACCAGCTTTAACAAGCAAATGAAGTCTAAAACATGACAGCTTTATAATGCCAGTCAACAAAGACATCTGGCTCCATCTAAATGAAATGTTTTTTGTTTTGTTTTGTTTTTTAAAAAGGCAGGGTTGTGTTTGTTTATTACTCCTTTCGGTATGTGTCCTACCGGAATGAACTAACGTTAACGTTAGCCGTTTGGAGCTAGTTTCGACACCCGGGAGGTGAAATTACATATTTTCTTACCTCTGGATCTTCTTAGACGCAAGTGAAACAAAAGCAAAACGCAAAGTATGTAATCGAAGACGATTAAGTGTTAAAACGGTACCTGCAGGAAATGAAAACAGCTGCAGGTTTGTAGCTAATCTGTCAGTGTGTCAGCGCTCAACACAAACACTGTGACGTCACGAGAGGAAGTGACAAACAATTTGAATCCGTCTGTTTTCATTGGCGAAACACATTTGTAGCTTGGAAATGCGGCTAGAAATACGGCTAAAATGAGTTATGCGCGTCTGTATGTGTGAGAGGCCATTCTTCACATACCGTACTCTTCCTGCCAAATATAGACACGAAGGGCCCCGTGCTGAGGGGCCCCTGAGTGAATGACACTTTATGTCACACAGTACCCTCTCACACTATTGATTGTTTTCCTGTTACAGTACAATTTTTTAAAAAAGAAACATCAAATGAAGCAGTGTTATAAATTCAGTTTGCTGTGGCAAATTACATTAAATTAACAAGTTGTATTTTCAGTGGGTTTTGAGATGACTATATCTAGAAATGAACTTTATTTGACATTTGCCTTAGAGCAATGCTCTTATTAAAAATGTACCCTCCTGATTAGCAGTTAGATAAATTAGTCTGAGATTTATCATACTTTATGTATCATTTTGTAATTATATTATACACATTTTTGTGATAACAGACTGTAAAGTATACCTTACATACACACTACCATTCAAAATTCATTGGAGTCATTAATCATTTTATAAAAAATAAAAAAAACTATTTTTATTCAACAAGGATGCCATTTAATCCCACCGGTCACAATAGTGACCGTAAAAAGGTTTTCATTTATAAAGCTCTAAAAACCTTACTGACTGATGTTTTAGTAAATAGCTAATTTAATCTTGTTTTAGCAAATATGGAAAAAATAAAGGGTCTCAATTAAATATACGCAGTTTCACATGATTAGTGCAAAAAAAAAAACTATTTTTATTCAACTAGGATGCCATTTAATCCCACCGGTCACAATAGTGACCGTAAAAAGGTTTTCATTATAAAGCTCTAAAAACCTTACTGACTGATGTTTTAGTAAATAGCTAATTTAATCTTGTTTTAGCAAATATGGAAAAAATAAAGGGTCTCAATTAAATATACGCAGTTTCACATGATTAGTGCAAATTGTCACATCAGTATTCCTATCAATGTTGTATAAGGTTTTTTTATGCATAATAGTAGAATGTGAATCAAACTAGAATGTGATCAAACAGTTTAAAATAGCTGGACTAAGATATGTAACAATTTTTATGACTGCAGAAATATGTTAATTAAGTATACACATTATCCCACCGGTCACAATTGTGACCGACCATAAAACACAATTTTTCACACACTTTTCCAAAAAAAATTTCAACAAATTATTTCAAAGGGTTACCAATGGTCGGGGAAATATTTGGGATTAAACGGGTTAAGTTGATCAAAAGTGACACTTACATGGTTTCTTTTTATTCTAAAACTCCTGAAAAAAAGGATTGTGGTTTCCACAAAAATATTAAGCAGCACAACTGTTTTTAACATTGATAAGAAGAAATGCTTCTTAAGCACCAAATCAGCATATTAGAATGATTTCTAAAGGATCATGTGACACTGAAGAATGAAGTGACAGCTGCTGGAAACTCAGCTTTGCCATCACAGACATAAGTTGCATTTTACAATATATTAAAATGGAAAATAGTTATTTTAACTTTTAATAATATTAAGCAAAATTACTGTATTTTTAATCAAATAAATGCAGCCTTGGTGAGCATAAGAGACTTTCAAAAAATATCCTACCAACAGCAAACTTTTGAATAGTAGTGTACATCAGTAAATGTCAGAGAAATACTACAAACTACTCTTTAAATTTACCATTTTAAATAAATTGAATTTGAATTTAACAGAGTACTAACTAAAAGACCCTTCTTAGGTCAAATAAATTATCAATGGTCTATAAATGTTTTTGTATTGACTTTAAAGCTCTATAAATTTCTTCTTAACCAGACAAAGGCTACACAAAACAGTTTGACAACAAATTAGAAACAATACAGCAAATGAACCAGTCAAGGGTAAGGCCAAAACAAAATAATTTATTTTCTTTTTGTGACATTTTATGCAGACAGCTAGAATTTAGTGTCTAACTTCAATCCATTGTTATATAATTCTTCCCTTTGCCACACCAACCCCTAAATCAATTAACGGTAATAACCCAAACATTAAAGAGAAATTTGCTATTTTCTGTAGATTTCTGCAAGCCTGTCAACATCAATATCATTACCTTATGCTCCTAGTATAATTTCACATTACATAACAATAAGTTTTTTTTTTTAAAACAAAGTTAGTGCATTTCATTATCCTAAACCACTAGCTGCTCATATTCATTAATGAAAACAAGGAAAAAAAGCCCCAGTGATTTGTTATTTACCGCATTACTAAGCCTCTAGTAAATGCATCAAGTATTTTCTCTGCTGAAATAAAAAAAAATAAAAAATACAAATATGTTAAATCTGTGATTCTCTCCCAATGTCTTTTTGTACATAGTCATGATAACAAACTTACAAGGGACGGGGGTTGCATGGGGGATGGACAGCAGAATTAAAATTAATTAAAAACCAATTTTTAAAAGCAATACTTTACAATGAATTGAACAGCAATACTGTATCCTCCTGATTAAACGTTCAAATAACGGCACCAATTCACCACAGCAACTTTTTTGTAATGAACGCACCCCTGCTATTCTTATTCCCCACAGTCACTATCAGGTACCAGCTACCAAAGCAACTGTCAATTTCTAATTATCCAAACACATGCCACCCTATCCAAAAAAACAAAAACAAACACACGCTGGCATTGGCATAGCAATGACGACACTCACATTTCCATGGCAAAGCTATATGAAACTTTGCAGCAATCATAACGAGAGGATTTTGCACAGATATTGCCATTTATCCAACAGTCAAAATGCTCTATTTAGGGAGGAAGAAATGTATTCGTTTAAATAAGGGGTTTGTATTACAATTCATGGAGGACACATTCAGGGGCTACCGAGCATATAACATTCAATTCTCCTTTCAATCTCATCTCCTTCAAACAATAAAACTGCATACTTTGTCGAATTGGAAGTTCATAAAAATGCGAGACCAGTATTGGTGCTGTAAATGACAGGAATGAGATGAAACGTCACCCTGAGCCAGATAACCCACTCTGGGCATTAGATTTGCACATAAATCATCATAAAAATGGCTGAAAGAGACCAGCACTGTTGATTTTGGTTTCTAAATGACCAAAAGCTAAACAATTTAGGATTTCTTCTACTGAAACACAAAAAGATGAGCTGATTGTGCCTTATTTTAGATATAACAGTGGTAACCATATTTTATCATTTCAACAGTAATGGATAGAAACTAAACTTCAGACCAGCTTGACGACCAACTGCTCCATACAACCAACCAACTCTGAATGTACTGACAATTAATATAAGAAACCCTCTAAATAAGAACCTATCCACATAATGAACATGATTCTGACTCTGCCTTGCATTACTCCAATCCACCACCACCTTGTTGTAAACATAGTCAAGAGCCTGACTGATTATCAGGATATTTGAGCAGTCCAGGAAGGAGAATGCACAAAAATGACAAATCTGAGATGACACAAAGTTCATGAGTACCTATGTACCTGACTGTTAGAGTTATCATTCACAGGCTGTTGGTTACTCAAACTAGCTACAAAAACAATGACAAAATCACACATAAAATGAAAAAGAAACGAATCACCCATCAGCAAACCAGTGACATAACAGCATCATAATTGGCAGGCTTTGACTTCACGAAGTGACAGTAGGCTATATATTTGAAACATTAACAAGGCTCCAAAGTTGATCGTAAGTAAATCCGAACGCCCGTTCCAGAATTAATCACGAGCTACAGTATGTCACACGAACTAATGCAAAACTCCAGACCAAATCGCACTGTCAGCCCTAAAGATACTTGCGAAATTATTCACTTAAGCACGCGTGGCGTATTCTACACGGGATCTAAATCCCAGATGAATCGACTCTAAAGCAAACCACAAAATTTCATTTACACGGTCAAACCACCCCGGGGGCGAGCGCTCAGTGTCCTGTGATTGTGAATGAAGCACCCGAAAACTAAAGAAAAGAAAAAGATGAATCATTGCATGTCAAAGTGATATCTTTGTATAGGTACATGACATCGTTTATGCATGTTCCTTTTCTTAGTGCATATGCTCTTTGCAGACACTGATCAGGGCCATCAGACCACCCATTTTCCCCTCTCCCAAGCTGAGAGGCCACCCTCCTTTCAAGAAGAAAAAAAAACTCACATGGATTTACATTCTGAAGGGACATTGTCAAGTTAGAAGCATAAAATGTTTTTGTTTTTTTTTGTTTCCTATTCGATGGCGTCCTTCAGCAAGCAACAACTGCTTCTAATTTCTGATGCCCATTTTGCCTGGATACCCCAGTCTGTGCATTGTCACTTCATGAGACTTTTCCTCTGGAAGTGCTCCAGGCAGGAGAGGTGAATACCATTTTAAATTTTGAATTTTATATCATATTTCATCTCTTTATATATATTTACATATATATATCTTATATATATGCGTGTGTAAATATTCATACATTAAGGATTTCTGTTTATAGTCTTTACTTTGGCGATATGGGGGGGATGTTCTGCTCTTTCCCAGTGTGTCTGGAACCTCCCTGGGGGGAACCACGTTGGCCAAAAGGAGGGCGTCTCTGTTGCTCCCGTAGCTTGAACCTCCCTGCACTGGTTCTGGGGGGTCCATTGCTGCGAGAAAAGCCCTGGGAGTCACGGGCCGGTCGGCCCTCCCTGGCCTTGCAGTTTCCCCCCGTTTCCTGAGGCCGCTCCTGTTTGTTTGCAGGGCTGGAGGGCTGTTGCTCCTCCACCTTGTTGACGCGCAGCTCTCTCAGAGGCTGCGTGCTTGCATTGTTGGGGCTGGAAGTGGATGCTGAAGGAGGGGGATCCTTAGGTGGTCGCTGACATACTTCAGCATAACTGAGCTTGCGAGGTTCCTGAGGAGAAGAGGGGACAAATTAGAAAAAGGTTTCTCAATTTGCACTAGCCTTTAAGTACTGGGTGGGAGACGCATCTCAACTACATATTCAAAGATAGGTTACAGAACTTTGAATAGCTTTGGTATATGGAAATGTCTGGGAGACTTAAATAATGTCCGTTTTAGGTTTGAGTTTAGATGGCGGGTGTTAATATATTTACCCATGCGAACCATATGTAAATAAATAAATAAAAGGCATGTGATCAGCGAAGAAAAAAATGAATTAAACAAAACAAATACATTACTATTGCAAAATAATATTGTACTGTACAAATGTAATTTCTTTGATTTGAAACGTTCAACCATAGAGGTTACCACAGAAAATATTTGTATTATTAAGATTATATTTATAGATTTTTATTTTTTGTCAGGTTTTATTTTTATATATTAATACACCTAGATCTTAAAACATATTGAAATAAAAAACTAAAATATAAATAAAAAATTAAATATATGCAGTCTTGGTGAGCATAAAACACTTCTGTAAAAAAAATAAACAAATATATATAAATATAAAAAAATATTGATAATAGTTTTGATTATAAAAAATATTTCTACTGTATTGTTAAAAACATATGTTACCCAGTGTTTTGTGATAAAGAATTCAGATTTTAACTATTCACATCATACTTCTCAGGTAAGAAAATACAGAAATATGTATAAAAAAGAAAAAGAAAAAATCACATCCCTGTAAATAAATAAAATAGATACTGTTATATGTTGTAACATCAATATTTTCAAAAACAAATAAGTTACATGGTACACTGCAATATATACATATTACAAAAAAAAACAATTGTAAAAAAATATATGTAAATATTCAATAAAACTTATTGTAATATGATGGAATATACTCATACATTGGTAATATGTAAATAAATAAAAAATACTAGTAAGGGCAGGGAGTAAGGGAACATTAATCACCCAGGTCAAAAAAACAAACAAACAAAAAAATCCTACATCTAGAATAGGACTGTTTCAATTGTAGGACAGACTAGAAATAAATGGAAAAGTGGAGAGAAAATGAGAAAAGAATGGGGTCTTGAACCTACATCCCATTGAACACAGAGTCTATAGTTCTTCAGGAAGACCAGAGACACTCACATCACTGCCTACTTGGCCCTTCTGAATATAACCGTCAGCCTGAGAGAAGCAATAACTCACCAGCGCAGGAGTACTGGAGGGGGCAGTGTTAGATTGGGGGGTGGCTGCAGGTGTGGCCGAGCTGGCCTGAGGCTTTGGACCAGGTGCTGTTGGGGCAGGGGTGGGTGGCATGGCTGCAACGGGGGCAGAGGTCACAGACGTCTCTTTATAAACCGGAGGCTCCACCTTCTCTGGTTTCTTCTCCAGGTGGTTGGAGCTACAAGACACAAGTAGCAAAACTCAGACACTAATAAAAACAAGATTCAGAATGCCAGTCATTTGTAACCATCGTTTACCTGGAGGTCACGGGATCAGGGACGTGAGCAGTCATCTTGGCTACAGGCTGGGTGGGCCTGGAGACGGTCTCCTCTGAGGCTGGGCCTGCGGGACTCGCAGCGGACTCTTTGTTTGAATCCTGCTGCTGGAGAGATATTAAACAACACGCAATGAGCAAAACAAAAACAATCAAGAGTGGTGTTAAAACTTATTATCGTATTTTAACATACCTTTTCCCTATTCAGGCCCCGTACAACATCAGAGAGCCGGTTCTCCAGCACAGGCTCCCCCAGCGGACTGGCAGAGCAGCCAGGCAGCGGAGGGAAGTTGGAGGCAGCCAGGTCAAACTTGGGGGGCGGTACCTTCACTTGAGACAGGGGAACTGGTCTCTGTGGAAACAAACAAGAAAAAAAAACAATTAAGAAGGCATAAATAAGAAGAGGTTCAACTGTAACCAGCAACACAAAAAAAAAAAGCATTACTGTTGTGCGATCATCCTCTCGCCGCCTTCGAGTGCCTCTGTATGTCGTTCTCCTGAAACAAAAGATTAACACAAATTTATAAAATGTACGATCTGATTGAAATTTAATTACAATGACATTCTAAAGAGGTGAAACACTCCATAATTGCACTAGTTCACAAGGCTAAACTAAAATAAAAGGATTACATTTTGGAGGTCACATGGGACCCGGAAAAGAGGGCAGCAACTAATGACTATTTTGATCATTTATACGCTACCATTTAAAAGTTTGGGGCCAGTAAGTGTTTTTTTTTTTAAAGAAAATACTTTTATTCAACAAGAACCTTTTAAATTGATCAAAAGTGACAATAAAGACATTTACATGGTTACAATAGATGACATTCAGTATTAAGAAAGGAAAACCTGACAAACCTTCCCCGTCCCGCCATGGTACCATCATCAGTTGGATCATTGGAAGCTAGGTGTGGAAAGGATGAGTTGAGTTCAGTGGATGACAGCACTGGCCCGGCGCTGGATGGAGGCTGGGGACTGTGCAGACCAGACAACCCATCCACAAGAGCCACCGGAGACACAGTGGAAGACGGCCCATCATTAGCCCTCGTCTGAGGCTTCACATGGTTCCTACTCAAAAAGCAGAAACAGAAAAACACATGAGATTTGCTTCTATGTAACAGTGTCTTCTGTCCATACAAACTTTTTTTTTTGCTAATAATTGTACAAGTCTGAATGTAGATGATGGTTCTTCAAGTAATGGGCAGCATGCAATTACTCCAAAACATTTCAAACCGAACGATTTGTTGGACTAATCCGATTACATTTGGAAAATAAAAGAGCTGAAAGTGTGTGAAATATAATGTTCTCAGTGTCAATGCGCTCCACAAGGCAGCCAAAATGACGTAACAGGCAACGTGCTATCTGCCCCTTGATAACCTCCTCTTGCTGGGGTGTCTTCAAGTAATGGGCAGCATGCAATTACTCCAAAATAAAAATGGAGACAAACAGGCATATTCTGGCATTAAAACCAGTATTTTTCCTGCCAGTGAGCTTACATTGGCATCTATCTAAATTTGTATAAATATAAATATATATATCTGTGTGTATGTGTATATGTATGTATATATCTATATATGCGTGTATATAATTTGGAAAATAAAAGAGCTGAAAGTGTGTGAAATATAATGTTCTCAGTGTCAATGCGCTCCACAAGGCAGCCAAAATGACGTAACAGGCAACGTGCTATCTGCCCCTTGATAACCTCCTCTTGCTGGGGTGCGTCGAAAGACGATGATCTTGTATCGACAAGAGCCAGAGATATTGTCAAAAACATCAATTATTGGCAATATTAGGAGGATTTGGCATTTCCATTTACTGTAGGCCTGTTACATTCTTATTTTTATTAAGCCTATTATTATTATTATGAAGTTACATTTATTATAAAATTTTATTATTAAATTGAAATTACAATTAATTTGCCCCGCAAAACCGCATAACTGACGTACTGCGAGGATAACAAAAGATAAGGCTAGTTACTCCTCAAATAAAATGTTTTAAAAAAGGTCTTTTAAAATACAATTAAATATAGGCCTATAATTAAAATGTTAACACTGCAGTCATCAATAATAAAAAAAAATTAAATAAAAAGCTTTATTTAGCTTATCTAAAGCGCCGACTTTCAAAAACAACCGGTTTAACATGAAATACATTTCTTAATTTTTTTTCACTATGTACGGGCCACAAGAGAAATATTAAGGGAATAAATGAAAACAGTTGGCTATAATATACCGTTATCAGCATACGTTGAAGTAGATTCGTATCGCCGTCTCTGAGAGAATATGCGGTGGCAGATGCAGAAAGATCTGTCATTACTCTGTGATTCCGTTTTTACTTTCATTTTCGGCATAGTGAATTGACTGAGATTAAGACGTTCACCGGCATAACTCTTGCACAAAGTTTGCACGTTGCTTATGTGATATCCATTGGCTCGTCTTCATGGTTTAAAACATGGTTTAAAATATTTCCAACATTGCGACAAAAGCAATTACGAACGTACCGAACCGAACCGTGACACCACCGTGTCATATCGAACCGAACCGTGAATTTTGTGAACCGTTACACCCCTAATATTTTTCTGGTTTATTATCTTCTGTAAACTCACTTCAGGCATTTAAATTAGGGCTGTAAATTGAGTAAAATATCATTTCAAGGCAAAAATTTACGCACTAACATTTTATCTTTCACATTAATTCTGACAGCCCTTAATCTAAATGTTTCTTTAAATGAATAAAACATACAGAAATGTTTAACCACTGCTCATGAAGATCATTCAACATAAAAAGCTGTTAGTGTAATGATTTGAGTGCCAATATAATAAAGACACAAAATAATTAGTTAACGGAAATATTAAGGTGATAATAATTACAGTAATTATTTTCTCTTACTTTATAACCCTCCCCCACTCATTTTGTTAGTAAACCAGAATTTTGAGCTAGAGAGCTAAACACCAGAGCTGGTATTTTAGCTGTCTGAACAGGATAGTAAGAATGGATTGATGATTGTTGATATTTGAAGTTTTTGAAGCTGTACCTGAAGGCATTTATTACATTCTTTCTTGAATAGAGTGGAACACTGTGGGAACAGTAAAAAATATCCAAGTGATCTACTGTAACTGCCTACATTCTTACACTACACAAAAAAAGCTTGTCCATGAATGAAACTTCTTGTATCAAATACAAAAATGGGAATGCAGATTTCAGACATCCTTTATAGAGTACAACAGTGCCCGCACCTTTTTTCAGTGGCCTTGGTTTTGAGAGTATTCTTACAGTCATTTTTCTCATGGGAATTTAAAAAAAAAAGTAATTGAAGAGTTCTAACAGACAAAGGTACAAAACTGTACATAACGGCTTTAATGAGGCAAAGAACTACAATCCCAAGAAACATTGTGAATGACAAATTAAAACTGATTTAATTTTTAATTTAATATAAGTAGTTTGAGAGTGTAGGGAGACTATCACATCATTCACAGTGTTTCATGAGAGTGGGTGGGCCCTAAAGTGTTCTTTCGATTCTCTGATTGGTGGATATTTTTTTTTGCAGAATCATGGGTAATGTAGTTTTTCACCAGGAATTCCACTGCTAAACACGATTTAAAATTAAAGAAAGTTGAAATTATGCAGGCTGTTAGCTTCAATGAAAACATATACCACAGATTATAACCTCAAAGCTCACAGTAATGCTGTCTTTTAACGGTTTAAGTTACCATCAATTCCCTTGCAGAAAAAATGAATTTACTGCCAGAACCCTGTTGCACTCTATGATGAGGTTAGAACTATACAGTTAATTAATTCAAAATAAACTGGTAGTATAATGAAGAGCCCAACTTGACCTACCGGTTCCTGCTAAAGGGACGGCTAAGGTTGAGAGAAGTTGAGCCAGTTTTGTAGTGTCCAGGTGAGCTAAATCCATTGACAAAACCACTGTTGGGAAAAGGTGCCTGTGGAAAGCGGAATCAGTTAAAACAATGAAATAAAAAAAATAATTACAACAAAAATTATTGTTAGGTGCATCCCTAGTCAAACTAGAAAGACTTACGAGGGGTGTCTCAAAGTATGGAGTCGGAGATGGCGTCCAGGTAGGAGGTACTATGCCGTAGAGTGGGTACTGCTGCTGGGGGCTGTAAACAGGCTGCATGAAGAGAGGGGAGCTGTACTGGGACTGAGTGTGAGATTGCTGAGGATACACACTGCAGTCCAGGCTGCGGTAACCATTCTTCGCAAAGAACGTGTTGATGGCTTTTATTCTGGCCTGAGAACAGGAAACGCAAAAAGGTAAGAACCCACCTGACATGTATAAACAAATTTAATGTTGCACATTTTTGTAAAGACTTTACCATGATTGGTTTTCCCTGAAATGTCTTCACTTCTTCCCTTAAATATTTGTATGCCTGGATGGAGGAAACCCGATTAGTTTAAAATCCAAGGGTAAGCAATTTGTTTAATCTCTAAATAAAAGCAGAAATTCATACCTGTTGAGCGTCTGTATCCGATTGGAATGTAATGTACCAGTTGTTGTTGTGTGCAAACTCCACGCTTATTACCTTGGGACAGTTGTCATTCTTAAACAAGGCTTCCACTTCCTGATGAGAACAACAAACACGCAAATAAATATAAGAGGATCCTAAGATAGCCACAGCTTCTACTTCTTGATAATATTTCTCACCTCAACAGGTGTTGTTTCAGGGACTTCTCGCAGAATGATGATGCATCGCTTGTGATTTGGCCGCACCTTTTCTCCTTTTTCGTCAACTTGAACCATTGGAGATGCTGTAGGCGGTCAGAGCAATATAAATTTTTGTACTGTGAATAAAAAAACTGGACCATAGATGTAAAATGCAGGCACGTACATCTGAGAACATCCAAGATGAGGTCCGTGTCAGTTGTGAGGACCTTGATTCCTTCAATGCTGGCAATAGTCCAAATAGGGACAAACTGGTCACTGTCCATTTGAGATATTAGGTAAAGATCCTTAGATAAGTTCTCCCTGTGGGATGAAAGAGGAGCATCGGTAAACGCAGCTGATGGGAGAAGAATGGCCGTAAAGTGCTGTTTACTTAGTTGCATTAAATTGAAAGCTTACATCGCATTACACGGCTGCACTTACCTGGAGAAACAGAACTCCAATTCTTTTTTGAGAGACTCACGCAAAGTCTCTTGAGAGACAGGCTGTTCCTCAGGGAGCTTGGACTCCACTGCATGTAAACAAAGAGCATAAACAAAGGTAAGTGTTTGGCAAATGCCTGCTGATTGAAAACACCAACAACAGTTAGCAGTGATGGATTTAGGAGATTTATCTAATTAACATGTACACATGAACCATATCATATTTCAAAATTATGACATTACATACCATTAGTTGCTGTAGTGTGCTCAGAAACCGGGAAGCTTTGGTCAGGGGGGTCCATACCGTTCACCACACCTACTACAGTACCAGTGGTGCTGTTGTCCTCAGGAGTGGAGAAGCCAGGCATGTACTGTTTACCTACAGAGTTATCTATGTGAACAAAGAAACAAATGACAGATAAACAATTAAAATCATAAATACATTAAATGAGATTTTATTATGTATTTTGTGTGTGCTGTGGTACTCTCTATAATGGAGGCAGAGGGTGACTCGGGGGCGAGGAATTGTTGAATAAAATCATTCTTTTAGTTTTTTTTTTTTGCACACAAAAAGTATTCTCGTAGCTTCATAAATTTACGGTTGAACCACTGATATCACGTGGACTATTTTGTCAATGTTCTTGGTACATTTCTGGGCTTTAAACGTGGTCAGACCCTCGCTATATACAGGGTTGGGTATCGTTTTTTTTTTTTTCGATACCGGTGCCAAATCGATACTTTTAAAACGGTTCCGGTGCCTGAACCGATACTTATTCAAAAAAAAATAAATAAAAAATCCCCCAAAAAATGATGGATTGGCCATTAGCACTATAAACACATGATGTCTGATTCATTCATACTGGACGCCAGAGGGCGCCCTCACACAGAAAATCCACATAGTCAAATGCAATTTATGCAATATTTCAAACCTTTAACCCACTTGAGAAAATCAACACATGACAACAGTTTAAAAGTAGTCCAATTCTGTGGAAAATTCTGTGGCAACCCTGCATCCAACAAGAGCTACCGGAGTCAGCTTTGACTGATCACAGGTCGAGAATAAGGAGAGATGACTGACAAGACCATGCTGGAGTATTTGCTGCTCAACAGATCCTGAGCTCATTGACAAATATCTGATCTTGTAAGATGTGCTCTCTTTACACAGAGTGCGTGTGATTGCAAAATCGAAAGTAAAAGTAAACCGCGCAAATGCTCATTCAAAAATATTTAAATACACCACATCCTGAGAGCGGTTCCCTGATGCGCCAAAATTATATAAAATATTAGAATGTTTAAAGGAGTGGACACGAAAATCGCGGGAGCGAAACACATGTTGCGGGAGCAGGCGGCAATGGTCAGAGATTCAGCGGGAGTGGGATTAAGAAAACAGCCGAATCCCGGACATTTCGGGCAATTAAGAAATCCTGGCCGGACGCATTTTTGTAGGTCCAAAAAGAGGATATGTCCGGGGAAAAGAAGACGTATGGTCACCCTAATTTATAATCTATTCCTAATCGATGTATTCTTTTTAAAGTAGCATATGGAACACATTTTCTGCCTCATTCTGTGACAAGAAGCCTCATCAGATCACAAAAGGAAGCATTTGACTGGTGTTGTGGAGTAAAAAGGTTATAATGTTCTCTTTTGTTGGACAACAGGTTTAGAAATACGAATACAAGGGAGGTTTAGCTTTAGGCATTTTAATTTAAGCATGTTTAGCTTAGTTAACGGAAGGCTACCTGCTGCCATCAGAGCAAGTGTAATTACTGCATTCACGCGCCCCTCGAATGCTCTCATTCCCCGAGTTGTGCTTTTAAAGGAACACTCCACTATTTTTGAAAATAGGCTAATTTTCCAACTCCCCTAGAGTTAAACAGTTGAGTTTTACCATTTTCGAATCCATTCAGCCGATCTCTGGGTCTGGCGGTAGCACTTTTACGGCAGAAAAGTTCCTTGATTATTACACCGGAATGAGAGTATAGTTTTTAGCCATATCGGCCTAGAAAATCACAACTTTTGATTTTTCGTCGGTCTTAGTACGCGATGTAACTACAGAAGAGTCAAGTTTTAAATAGGAAAAATATAGAAACTCTTTGGTCATTTTTGAGCGAGATGCTAACGGTCTAATCAGATTCAATGATCTATGCTAAGCTACAGCTAAAAGTGCTACCGCCAGACCCGGAGATCGGCTGAATGGATTCGAAAACGGTAAAACTCAACTGTTTAACTCCAGGGTCAAAATCAGCTAGATGCATTTTTTTTTTAAAGTTACCTTTAACTTGACAGTGTCTAAACTGGCTATATGTGTGGCACAACATTGGGAAAAAGTGAGACATAATGCAACAGCCATCTGTCTGCACATGTACACAGACCATCAAAACAAATGCTTCGCAACTACTGTTTAAAGTTTGGGTTCAGTCAGGCTTTTAAAAATAAATTAATACTTTTACTCAGCAAGGATGCATTAAATTGGTCAAGTGACAGTAAAGACATTTATCATGTAAAAAAAAGATTTCTATTTTAATGGTTTAAACAAATTAAATAATGCTTCTTGAGCACCAAATAAGCATATTACAAGGATTTCTGAAGGATCAGGTGACACTGAAGAGTGGAGTAATGACAAGTGTCATCACATGAATAAATTACATTATAAAATAGAAAACATTTGTTTTAAATTGTAGTATTTCACAATATAACTGTTTTACTGTATTTTTCATTACATAAACATAGCTTTGGTGACCACAAGGGACTTTAAAATGTCCCTTTACAAAAAATCTTATCCACCCAAATGTTTGAACAGTAGGGTATATGCATTCTGGAAAAACACTAACAAATCAGTTGCATGGAACTGAGATTTAGAACACATGGAAATTTCCTTTACCTTCAGCTGTATTGTTCTGGGACCAGGGGGAGGCCACAGTGCCATCCACAGGAGCTTCGCTTTGTGTTGCTGGGATCTCCTGCCACACCTTGGCATTAGGGTTCAGACCAGCTCCTTTAGCAGTGACCTGGAACAATAGAAGGAAATGCAAAGAAATCATTAAACCTTAAGTCTTCAAATGACATTTTATAGTATAAGGATGGTTATCTTGACATTGCTTATTCTCATTTTTTTTGGTCTCTCTTTATAGGCATGACATGCAAAACACTTCCAGTGTCGTTCCCATGACACCAAGGTTTGTTTACATGTCTTGAGTGACACTGAGAACAATGACAGATGAGCCCACTTCACCTCCCCTCAAAAGCAACCCAAAATGCCCACGGAGAAAGCCAAGTGCTTAACCAGACATGAAAGATGGTACTTCAGTTAATGATAATAGTCTAATTTGAAAACATTAACATACCATAATACAGAAAATGGGGCATTTGTGAGATATGAATACTGTGCTGGGATTTCTCTTTGCAACTAATCAAGAGTGCTTAACTTATAAGAAATTAAAGAAAAATATGTTAAAACGGTATGTATTGGTGGAAGAATGAACTAAATAAATTCTCAGTCAACACCTTCAGTCAATACTAACACACAAAGGCAGCACGAGGTGAGCGGAATCACATGGGCTCATGTTTACAACACATGAACAGCCAAAACTACCATTTTATTATTGGTCACAAGGCCTCTCATTCAAGATAGCAGCAGTCTCTATAGCAGAGGTTCAATCTTTTTTGCCAGTAGTTCCTGCAGCCAGACAGGGAAAGATTGACTCTTTCAGTTCAAACTTGTCTGACAGCTCCATTTCATCCTAACAACAGACAGCTTTCACAGGACTAGAGCTGATCCAATACAACAGCATTAAGGTGAGTGTGATTTTGCTTTTATACAACAGTCAAATAAATAATTAATTTTGAGCAACATTTTTTTTTAAAAACTGGCCAGTTAACATGTTTCTTGTCCACCAACCAAAAAAATTGTACAAAGCATGTAGTTTCGGGTCTGGAACAGCATATGTGAGCGACAAAGAGTGTTTCAGCTCCAGATCCCCCCCCCCCCCCCCCCCCCCCCCCCCCCACCACCCCCCCCCCCCCCCCCCCCCCCCCGAAAGATTGACTCTTTCAGTTCAAACTTGTCTGACAGCTCCATTTCATCCTAACAACAGACAGCTTTCACAGGACTAGAGCTGATCCAATACAACAGCATTAAGGTGAGTGTGATTTTGCTTTTATACAACAGTCAAATAAATAATTAATTTTGAGCAACATTTTTTTTTAAAAACTGGCCAGTTAACATGTTTCTTGTCCACCAACCAAAAAAATTGTACAAAGCATGTAGTTTCGGGTCTGGAACAGCATATGTGAGCGACAAAGAGTGTTTCAGCTCCAGATCCCCCCCCACACACACACACTAGTGATCATGAAGTGATGGAAAACACTGTTGTAATAACACATCATTAACATTTTTCATTCTATTTTAATACACTGCAGAAATCCAAAACTTAAAAGACATGAAACTTATTATGGTAAACAAATAAGCATTTATAAGATTGTCCTCTTGTTCCCATCAAAAATAATTATCCAAAAGTCTAATGTACACGTTACTGTTCAAACGCATCTGAAGTGTTCACACTTAAAAGGAAGGTACTGAAGCAGGCGCAATGTAAAAAAAAAAAGGTTCCCATATGTACATTTATTACACTTTAATATTTTGGCTACAAATTGTGCATCTAAAATAATTCGTACATGCTCATTTCACATGGCCACGGGGGCGCCAATGGGAACAGCCACCTGCTTCCTAACCTTCATCCTCCACATAAACTATCAAAAACAGCTGTTAAGCTTTGTGAGCCAGTAACACAAACAACACTAAAAACCCTCTAGGATACTAGAATAAAGTGTTTCTAGAAGATGTCAGCCTGAAGATTTAAGCCGAAAGCAGACATATTGTCACTCTCCGAAAAACTCGGCTGCTACGGGTCCTCCCAAGCTAAAGTGCAGGACATGTTTAGTATATTAACAGAGAAGAACATCGGCTTACAGCTAGACAAGCTGAAACAAATATTTGCTAATTATTACTCAGAAAACTATATCAACTTCCAAAATCGGTGTAATACACATATTATTTGGAGTTAATCTGTTCTATTCGGTTTTAACCTCACTAGAGCTCATGTGTGTCATATGACTGCGTGAATAAGCTTATGAAAGCAGGCCGCTGAATGAACGCTGGCGAATTACAGCGGGTTTTGCTGTTGAATTTGTCGACTAAAATCAGTATCTCTAGGCCAAAGTATGAATTAATCTATAACTAACCAGCAAAATGCTCATATGTGTGTATCTTCGCTAGCAAATGGGCTAATTTAGCCGGTTAACTCTTGTCATGCTTAAAGGGCCAGTTCACCCAAAAATGTAAATTGTCATGTCGTGTCAAACTTCCTTTATTCAGTACAAAACAAAAGGTTGGTTGTATTTGCGTTTATTACCATAACAGCTTCACAGGATATTCGTATCATGGCAGATACAGGTTTAACAGTAAATAAACATTTTAAATATAAATTTGACTTGCATTATTTTGCACATACACAGCTCTATATAAAGACTCTGTAAATGTGTGAAAAAAAACTAACATTTGTATATGTCCATCTCAGAAAACAAGTGCTTTTATAACTCAAAAGGAGATATCAGGTAGGATGTGAGAGACTGACAGCCTCAGTCTCTCCATTCATTTTTACTGCATCGTTTTCCAGTGGAAGTCAATAGGAACTTCCGCTGTCATTCTGTCGTTTCTGTTCATAAGTGTTATGAACGACATGAGCGTGAGGAAGTGACATTTTTGGGGTTAACTAACGACTGTGTGAGAGAGAAAGCAATCTTAAAACCACAAACATTCTGCAAAGTTCAGCCGCAGATTAGAAATGGCTTTTGTAAGCGGGCCAACTAAGAGATTAATTAATCATCCTGTCAATTGCCAACAAGAAGCGTCTTCGACAACATGGCCAGCTTGCAATTTAGGTGATGTCAGAGCTTGCAAGCTGTGTAAACCGACCGATGGCCTTATATAGCGAGCGATCATACTTCCTATGACCCTATTTTTAAGAAGGGCAACGGCCAGAGACCGATCGTCCTGTTGGGGAGGGGTGAAGAGGCCCCGACTCACCATGACGCCCGAGTCTCCCCCGGTCCCGGGTGTGATCTCGTCCTCCCCACGGGGTTTGGGTCCCGGCTCAGCCTCCTCCTGCAGCTGCGGCTCTCCGCCCTGGTCTGAACTCATCGGCCGCTCCTGGCTCACCGCGCCTCCGTCGTTCTCTCCCTGCCCCCCTCGAGTCCCTCTTTTTGCTGATCGAGTAACGTTAATTAGCTAATAAATACACCAGTATGCGCACAGTAGGCGGTCCGGTTGAAGAACCTAAACTTATTGAGCGCTCGGTAATGAAAGCTCAGAATGCGTGCTGGCTGGCTAGCCACCGAATGGGCTAGTTCTCCTGCTAACTAGCTGGCTAGCTATCAATGCATCGACAAATACGGCGCAGGCTCCGATGTTTGTCAACCGACGGGTGAAAATGACAGCGCAAGCGCCGAAAATAGCGAATTCGTTCCTAACGCGCCTTCTTCGCGATTTAGCCAAGCGTCAGTGCCATAGAGTGCATTCCTAAACGGGCGACCGAAGCGGACACAGGGGACACGCACCTTACCAATGAGTAGGCAGACATTAACACCGTCCCACACTCCTCAGCGACCTTCTTCTTCTTCTTCTTTTGATGTTTATTGGCGGTTTTGGCAAACCAACTTAAAGGTGCATTACCGCCACCTACTGATCTGGAGTGAGGAGTGAACAGATTTGGTAGACAGAAAGATATTATAAAATAAATAAAAATCCCACAATTACAATTTATATTCTTTCCATATTTCCTGTCTTTTTTAGATAATTGAACACTTCTTCTTTAATTCTTGATTGCATTTGTCTATTCCCTAGTAATATCTTGAGT